>NC_059426.1:175215531-175303031 GCF_021028975.2 Sphaerodactylus townsendi
CTTGTTATGCCCTCTCTGGATGTAGCTATGGCATATAGCCAGTCTGGGTGATGGAATCTCACTGTAGAAGCCTGACACCTTGGATTTACCAGCGTGGTGTAGTGGTTAAGAGCAGGTGCATTTTAATCTGGAGAACCGGGTTTGATTCCCCACTCCTCCACCTGAGTGGCTGAGGCTTATCTGGTGGACCAGATGTGTTTCCGCACTTCTACATTCCGGCTGAGTGACCTTGGGCTAGTCACAGTTCTCTCTGAACTCTCTCAGCCCCACCTACCTCACAAGGTGTCTGTTGTATGGGGTGAGGAAGGGAAAGGAGCTTGTAAGCCACCTTGAGTCTCCTTACAGGAGAGAAAGGTGAGGTATAAATCCAAACTCTTCTTTTTCTTGTTACTGTGAGGGTGTCTTCTTTTCAGTGGGGCAAACTCATCCATTTTCTGACCACAATACTAATGGAATGGAGCATAACAACAGAGCTCTGGAACAACTGGAAGGGCCAGCCCCCTAGAGTCCAGGAAAGCCTGCACAAAATTTGCATAGCTCTGCCTGCCGCAAAGAGCGCATACCTAAACAGGCAGCCTCCCGGTAAGTCCAACGTGTCATTTCTGTCAAAAGAGCACAACTGCATTAGTCTACTGCTGGCATGTTGATTTGTTGTTAATTAAGCTGGCTATAAATATTTGTGGCATCTGAAGACTTTCTGTCGTTGACAGAGAAAAGCGGCTGTCTCATTTCTTCATTCATTTGTTTATATCTACAAAACTTTTATCTCTTCTGTCAAATGACTACACCAAAATACTTATTAAGCATCTAGAGAGCCACAGGTTGCAGACCATTGTGTTAAGCAGACTGGAATTGTTCAAAACCCTCCCATATATTCAAACAAAATACCTGCTATGAAAAATTAATGTGGTAAGTTAACAGGTCAGAATATTATTATTATTATACTACACATAACAACACAGTACAAGTATCTGGAATTCATCTCTGAATATCGAGTCCTTCCCAAGGACCTAGGATATTAGAGGTATTTGCGTAGAATGTGCGCAGTTCCTAGAAGTGCTGCTTCCTGCAGCATGTGGACTGGTTGTGGCTGTGCGCAAAGACAACCTGCCATGGGAGGGTGTGGCCACCAGTGTGGTGTAAGGGTTAAGAGCAGATTGTCTGTAACCTGGAGAACTGGGGTTGATCTCCTGCTTCTCGATGTGAGCGGCAGACTCTAATTTGGTGAACTGAATTTGATTCTCTGCTCCTACACATGAAGCCTACTGGGCGATCTTGTGATAGTCACAGTTCTCTCAGACCTCTCTCAGCCCCAGCTGCCTCACAAGGAAAGAGGCAGGAGGGGGGAAGAAATGAAGGCGTTAGTAATCTGTATTGTCAAAGGCTTTCACGGCCGGAATCACTGGGGTGCTGTGTGGTTTCCGGGCTGTATGGCCATGTTCTAGCAGCATTCTCTCCTAGCACGCTTCTCGCTTCTGCATCTCCGTGGCTTGGCATCTTCAGGTGAGAATCTTGATGAGTAGGAATGGAAAGCAAGTGGAGTATATATACTGTGAGGTCAAAAGGTGAGGCCATCTAAATAGAGTAGCCTGGCATGTGAGTCACAGAGAAGTCTGTAGCATGGGAGTAACAATGAAGATAGCAAGGTCAATAGGTGGATGGATCTGAATAGAAGTATCCTGGTCTTTGTTCCCTTTGATTGTTATAGTCTATAGTTGTCTTGTGTTTGTGTGGAGCTGATCAGTCACTGTCTTGATTCTAGAGTTTTTCAACACTGGCAGCCAAATTCTGTTCCTTTTCATGGTTTCTTCCTTCCTGTTGAAATTGTCCATGTGCTTGTGAATTTCAATGGCTTCTCTGTGTAGTCTGATGTAGTGGTTGTCAGAGTGGTCCAGATGCAGGCGAAACGTCAGGAGAGAATGCTGCTAGAACACGGCCATACAGCCCGGAAACCACACAGCACCCCAGTTAGTAATCTGCTTTGAGACTCCTTATGGTTGAGAAAAGCGGGGTATAAATCCAAACTCCTCCTCCTACTACTACTATTATTATTACTCCTACTACTAGGCCATACATTTCTTCTCCAATTCCACATCAGATTTCAGGATCTTTCCTAATCCCCTTGCAGAAAGGATAATTTCTGAAAAGGCCCAACATTGACCCAAACTGTAGTTTTTAAGATGCATGCACTCCTGAGATTTATTGAGCTTTTCTTTAAGAAGATTCTCAGCGTAAAATGTGGGATAGATTCCTGCTCTTCTGCTCTGGCATTCATCTCCGGTCGTTTTTACAGGCAGTATCCTGCTGCGCTGGTGAGATTTTTCTCTTGACCAGTCAGGCGTGTTTCAAGATAAACATCTGCTGACATTTGGTGTATTTAGTAAAGGTCAGAAGATACCAGCCGCTGTGCTTTTCAAAACCAGTCATGCCGTTGCAATTACGGGCTCTCTAAAAATGTTCCCCTTCCGCAGGCTTCGGCAAGCTGTGATGGATCTGTCAGAGTGTGGAAGATTGCAGAGCAGGTAAAGTGTGATCTTCTTGGAACCAGACCTAGAAATTTTGCATGGAGAAATGCTTCAGTAGCTTTTAAAGTTTCCCATGTCTCAGCAGCGAAATTGTACCAATCTGCGCACGTCTTCGCATTCTTAAAAATATCCCCCCCTGCTGGTTTATAGCACAATAGGGGCTTTGCCGCCAGCAGGAGAGAGTTCCTTTATGGCAAAACAATGACAAGAATCCATTAATGAGCATCTTGGATGCTGCGTGCTCGTGGGCGTGTGCATCAGCCAGATGGTTCAGATTAAACAAACCCATTTCTGGGAATTACCACTTGAAATAAAAATGGCTGTCCCTTGTCGTTTTCAGTAGCTTGCACATTTCCTAACTTCTTGAGAAACTATTGAGATAAGGCAGTGATGGCGAACCTTTTTGAGACAGAGTGCCCAAATTGCTACCCAAAACCCACTTATTTATCGCAAAGTGCCAACACGGCAATTTAACCTGAATACTGAGGTTTTAGTTTAGAAAAAACGGTTGGCTCCGAGGCGTGCGTTACTCGGGAGTAAGTTTGATGGTAGTCAGTGGCTTTGCTTTGAAGCAACCGTTCAACTCTTCCAACGGGTGAATCAAGACCCTAGGAGGATTTACTTCAGAAGCAAGCCCTCCCTTACTTTCGCCCAGCAAACCGAAAGCTTACTCCCAGGTAAAGGATCGCGCTTTAGTTCTTCGCATGAAAATCAGTGGGGTTTAACAGCGCTTAACAGGGTTACCTACATTGCTTCCCCAAAACTAGGTCTTAGGTTTAATGCTAATAATCGAGCCCAGCGGCCCAGGCCAGCCTATGTGTGTGTGTGTGTGGGGGGGGAGCTGCTCTGTTTGAGCGTGCCCATAGAGAGGGCTCTGAATGCCACCTCTGGCACCCGTGCCATAGGTTCGCCACCACTGAGATAAGGAGAATATCCTCTTCTTGAGAACCAGTGTGCTGTAGTGGTTAAGAGCAAGTGCACTCTAACCTGGAGAACTGGATTTGATTCCCGCTCTGCCACTTCAGCTGTGGAGGCTTATCTGGTGAACCAGATTAGCTTGTGCACTCCAACACATTCCAGCTGGGTGACCTTGGGCTAGTCACAGTTCTTCGGAGCTCTCTCAGCCCCATCCACCTAACAGGGTGTTTGTTGGGGGGGGAGGAGATTGTCAGCCCCTTTGAGTCTCCTTACAGGAGAGAAAGGGGGGATATAAATCCGAACTCTTCTTCTGTCCATCCTTCTTCTTCAGACTTGATTTGATCTAGAACCCTCTGATTTGTCTTTTGGTGGCCCTAAAATGGAGGAAGGTAATTAGATTGTGACTCAGCGCTTGAGGAGAAGGCTTGGATTCTTGGGAAAGGATTTCCTGATGGGTGTGTCACCGCGTACGAATCCTCTTGCCCATTAATCTGACCTTTTTTTTCAAAGCATAGTTTAATTTAATTCAGAATTAGCAGGCTCCTGAGGATAAGATCAGTCCAACAAAGAACCTGAATCCCTGTTCAGGTTTATTTCCATGTGGAAAACAGTTGGCGTAAGAATGATTTGTTTTAAACCCCAGAGAATACTGGTACTGAGCAGGCAAAATGACTCTCAGGCCCCTTCCGCACATGCAGAATAATGTACTTTCAATCCACTTTCAATGCACCTTGCAGCTGGATTTTACAGTGCGGAATAGCAAAGTTCACTTGCAAACAGTTTCGAAAGTGGACTGAAAGTGCGTTATTCTGCATGTGTGGAAGGGGCCTTAGAGAAGCTTGTCCTTCATTGGTAATCTGCCAATTGAAGAACCTCCTGATAAGATTGCCCTGATCTAGTCTGATCTAGTCAGATCTCAGAAGCTAAACAGGGTAAGCCCTGATCCGGTTAGTAGTTGAATGGGAGACTACCACAGAAGCCCAGGGCTGCTACACAGAGGCAGGCAATGGCAAACTACCGCTGGTTGTCTCTTGTTTGGGAAAACCCTGTTTTGTATGCTAGTAGCACTTATTTGTATGCTAGTAGCAAAGTCCATTACGGGGGAGATGCAGTGGGCCCTAGGTGAGTCCTGTTCGCCGATTGGTGGAGGGTTCGTTGTAGCAACATTCTATCCTTTAGCCCAGTGTTTCCCGACCTTTTCGACATCGTGGTACCCTTGACCTCGCTCTTCATATCTCAGGGTACCCCTGAGGTTCATTTGAATTTTTTTTTGCATTTTTAAAGGTTTTTTCCCGTTTTTGGCCTGTAGGTGGGGGGAGTGGCAAGCAGGGGGAGGGGAGGGAAAGCAGCATTGACAGCCGCATTGTTTGTTTGCCTAAATTCGACATGGATTGGGGGGATTTAAAGGGAGAGCTCCGTTTAAATCTACCCCCCCAATCCACACCGAATTTAGGCAAATAAAACAATGCTGTTTTTCAGTGTTGTTTAAAGGGAGCCCATGAAGCTTCCAACCCCCCCCCCCCTTCAAAATCCATCTGATTCTGGGGGGGGGGGGGCAGGCGGTAGCATTGTCTTGGTACCCCTGGGACTTGCTCTTGGTACCCCAGGGTACCACAGAACCCTGGTTTTGAGAATCATTGCCTTAGCCTTTTAGCGGGTAGGATACTGTCCTGTTTAGTATAGTACTCATTCTGTAAGCTTGTTCCATAGCGCTGTGGATTGTACGCATACTGCTTTGATAGCGTTGTTATTCATTGCATGAGAAAGGTAAACTGTAACAAAGCAAGAATAAATAGAAATGGCGGAAGGAGATGGGTGCATGGGTCGTCTGGGCCCAGACTCCTGGACATCAATGATGCTTGCTCCATTGGCACGGTTGTCAAGAGGTTTGCGCTGCGTCTGCCTCTTGTAAAAGATCCTTCTTCACGAGGGACTGTATCATGCTAGATCACTGCCGCTAACCTATTTTTGCTTCCAGATCTGCGAGAAAAGCTGGCCACTGCTGCAGAAGTGTAACGATGTGATAGACGCAAAATCGATATGTCGACTCGCCTGGCAGCCAAAGACAGGAAAGGCATGTAAAAAAAATCTCTTTTTTAAATCCTGCGATCGCATTTTTAATTGCAGATTTCTTCGAAGAGTTCAGACAGCATATGAAATCCCTTCCCTCCGGGGAGCTAGGTTAGCCTAACACAGTGTTTTCCAACCTTTTTGACGTCACGGTACCCTTGACCTCACTCTTCATATCTCACGGTACCCCTGCCATCCTCCCCCCACCTTCCCCTCCCAGTTACCCTGCTTGCCACCCCTCACCTTCCCTTCCTAGGGTGAAGGGAAGCAGGGGGGTTGGGTGTGTGTGAAGTGGCTGCTGACCTTGCGGCAGGCCCTGCCCTCTGGGCCAGCTCCATATCCTTGCTGGTGCTGGTGGGAGGCACCGCAAAATTGAGGGGGGCCGGTAGCATTGCCGCAGCACCCCTGGGACATGCTCACGGCACCCCAGGGTACCACGGAACCCTGGTTGGGAATCGCTGGCCTAACAGGTCGTGTGGCAGGCGACCCAGAAACAAACTCGCCTGGTAGGGTAGGACAGACCCTTGGGCCCACCTGGGCGAAGCATCGAGGGAGGGATTGTGGGCAGGCAGGTGCAGACAGGGTAGCCTCAGCAGCAGGGCAACTGTGGCTATCTGGCTCAGAGAAGCTCAAAAGGTGCAGAGGCAGCAAGAAGGCCAGCGTGGGAGGACCAGGTGTTTAGAGGCAGGGCAGGGAACAAAGAACAGGAGGGTGGAGCTTAACTCAAGGACCAGGTGTGAGATTGTGTCAGGAGTGGCACCTGCCTCCTCCCGACCTCAGACCAGGAGGCGCATCTGGGCCAGGGGAAATTGGCTTGACTGGGGGGAGAGTGTGAATTCTGACCTTCTGTGTAACCAAACTCCACAACTGTCCAAGGCAGTGAATTCCAGGGCTGTTCGACAGTGGAATGCATTCCCTCGGAAAGTGGTGAAGTCTCCTCCTTTGGAGGTTTTTAAAGAAAGTCTGGAAGGCCATCTGTCAGGAGTGCTTTGATCATGTGTTCCTGCATGGCAGGGGGTTGGACTTGATGGGCCTTGGGGTATCTTCCAACCCCATGATTCTATGATTCAAACCTGTCATATGTTAATGGATCTTTTGTTCTATCTCAATGTGCTTAGTAATTTAGATAACTAGGCACCCCTGTATTGGACTCCGGCTGGGGGGAGGGAGGAATTGAGGCTGCAGGAGACTCTTGCTATGACCTTGAGATTCTTTTTTTCCGAAAACAAAGTCCTTCACACCTCGTTGTTCCCACATTCTCCAAGAAGGAGGGAGGGGGGAGTTGGAGGAATCAGAAAGGGATAAATATTACTGTAAAAGCCAGGGTCACTAGAACTGGCTTTCTGAAGCTGAGTGCCTGTTGCCAATTGGCCATGCTGGCAGGGGCTGATGGGATTTGTAGTCCTTGAACATCTGGAGGCGCAGATTGCAGACCCCTGGCCTAGGCCAACCCACCTGAAAGCCATCCCCCTCTGGAACTGAATCACTGCCTAGAGCCGTGGTGGCGAACCTTTGGGACTCCAGATGTTATGGACTACAATTCCCATCAGCCCCTGCCAGCATGGCCAATTGACCATGCTGGCAGGGGCTGATGGGAATTGTAGTCCATAACATCTGGAGTGCCAAAGGTTCGCCACCACGGGCCTAGAGTACCTGGAGGCGGGACAGGTTTTTTGAAAGGGAGGAAATTCACACTCTGGCATCTGTGACGATGGGAGTTCATATTGATACTTCGTTGTTATCAAAACAAACTAATTTTTTAAAATGTGATTTTGTCCTCTGAACAGTTGCTGGCCATCCCAGTAGAGAAAGTTGTTAAGCTGTACAGGAGGGAAACGTGGGAGCATCAGTTTGATCTGTCAGATGACTTCATCACCCAGGTAAGCATCCTTTAGAACAGGGGTAGGGAACCTGCGGCTCTCCAGATGTTCAGGAACTACAATTCTCTCCTTCAGCCTACCAGCATGGGCTACCACATTGGCCATGCTGGTGAAAACTGATAGTTCCTCAAGTACTCAGTTCCTGAGCATCTGGTTTTGTGTCTCCCTACCCCCTCGCTTTTAGAAGAAGAAGAGTTTGGTTTATATCCCTTTTCTTCCTGCAGGAGGACTCAAAGGGGCTTACATAATCTTCCTCTTGCTCCTTCCTCCCTCACAACAAACACCTTGTGAGGTAGGTGGGGCTGTGAGGGCTCCGAGAAGCTGTGACTAGCCCAAGGTCACCCAGGCTGGCGTGTGTGGGAGTGTACAGGCTAATCTGAATTCCCCAGATAAGCCTCCACAGCTCAGGCGGCAGAGCTGGGAATCAAGCCCGTTCCTCCAGATTAGATACCACGTAGTTCTTAGCCTCCTACGGCCACTGTTAAGTTCCTTTATTCACAGGTGGTCAAACTTGTGGCCCTCGATAGTTATGGACTACAGTTCCCATCACCCCCTGCCAGCATCATGCTGGCAGGGGATGATGGGAACTGTGGTCCATAACATCTGAAGGGCCACGAGTTTGACCCCTATGACTTGGCACAGTTCAGTCGTGACCTGTAGTGAGGAGAATGATAGGCTGGTGTGGACCATCACAAAAGCAGCTGCAAAGACACAGCCGCGTTAGTCTGTTATAGCAGAATTAAAATGAAAGTCCGCCAGCACCTTAAGGACTAAGCCAGTTCATTTCAAACCATACTGATTTCACGCAATAAATGTTGGTCTTTCAGGTGCCACCAGACTTTTGCTTCCCGTGGAAGTGGGCAGTGCTTGTTCCAGCTTCTTTTTCCAATTTTTATGTTGGACCGTTTTCAGATTGTTACATTTGCTGGGTTGCTTGTGGACTACTTAACACGCCCAAGAATGAAAGACGGAAGCAAAATATTAAACAGCTTCCCTTGCCTGTCCCATCTTTTGGATTTCACAGAAAATCCCAGTGCAAAAGCTCTCCATTTCTGCAAAAGAGATGCCTCAGCAGCATAATGGTGAAATTGAGATGCTTCAAAGCACCGTTTCCCGGTGTGGTGTCCTTGGGCACAATTGTGCCTGCAGACACCTTTCCAGGTGCCTTCCAAAAAATTTTTTTTTAAAGCGGGTTGAGCCAGGTGGGTTTTTTTCCCCCAGCAAGACTTCTCATTGGAAATTGGAGACTAGATTGACTATGTAGGTTTTTAAGCATAAGCATAAGCATTTTATTGTCATTATTACTTGACGACTTTCTTGAAATTCTTACAGCAGCATTCCTCGATGCACACAATTTCCAGACTCATACCCCATCCTCACTTTCCTTCCTTCCTCCACCCATCCCTACACAGCCCCCAAAACACATCCAACGCACGAAGCCTTGGAGTTTAGCATAGCCACAGCTCTGGAGTAGAAGCTGTCTCTAAGCCTCCTTTGTCCTAGTTTCGATAGGACCTGTATCAGCTCTGCCGGATGGGTAACAGTTCAAAAAGAGAGTGTGGCTGGATGAGGCCGGGTCTTCTCGGAATATTATGGGCTTCCTTTCAGGGCTTCGGGAATTATGGTAGAGTCTCCTTCCAAGCGAGGAGGGAGAGGGCAGCCGATAATCCTCTGAGCAGTAGTGATCACCCTTTGGAGCGCCTTCCCATCTGCCACTGTGCAACTGGAGAACCATACACAGATGCAGTAGGTGAAGACACTCTCTATAGCACAGCGGTAAAAGGTTGCTTCGGCAGTGCTGTCACCACAGCATGAGGATCTTCACTGTAGTCTGAAAACAAGCTATGTGTATGCAAGAAAATGTTTTGAAACAGTATGCTATTTTTAAAAAAACCAGTATGCTAATTTTAAAAGTGTCAGGCAGGAGCCCGGCATCAAGTAGAGAAGCATCAGGAGGGAATGGGGAATGAATAAGCTGATGGCAAAATGCTTTTGTTTTCTTTAGGTAACCAAATTAGAGGGCACCTGTGAGCTACACTTGGCATTATTTCAAGTGAGTGGGACCTTGGAGTCCATCCTTGCATTCCTGTCTTTTAGCTTCAGTAGTGTGGGAGGACAGAATTCATTACAAAGGCAGGGAGGGGGGAGGAGTGTATGGGATTGATATATTGGAGTTGCTTGAATGTTCCAGCAGAACTAGCTTTTTCCCTCCAGCCTTTGTGTCTGCCAATAAAGACTCCTAAACCTTCAAGTTGCAGAGTCTGAATCAAGTCATAGATTGACAAAAAGGCATCCTGTCAAACAGAGCTTCTGTTGATATACTGAAGAGTTATTGTTAGATGTGTTGTCGAAGGCTTTCACGGCTGGAATCAATTGACTGTTGTGGGTTTTCCGGGCTGTACGGCCGTGGTCTGGTAGTTTTAGCTCCTAACGTTTCAACTACATATCCCTCAGAAAACCCACAACAGCCAGTTACTCTCAGAGTTTTGTCGAAGGCTTTCACGGCCGGAATCACTGGGGTGCTGTGTGGTTTCTGGGCTGTATGGCCGTGTTCCAGCTGCATTCTCTCCTAAGGAGAGAATGCTGCTAGAACACAGCCATACAGCCCGGAAACCACCCAGCACTCTCAGAGTTTGCCATGATCTCGCTCCCTGAAATTTTGTGGTTGACTCTGCCCATCGTCACTATTCTTTTGTGACTGGCTCAATTTCCCATGGTTGTGCCCTTCATCCAGTGTCAGAATTCCAAAGGGGCCCACAGGCTCAAAGAGTTTGGGGAACCCAGTTCGGAGAGTCTCAAAGCTAATTGTGTCTCCCTCTCTCCTCCTCTTAGCCCCTCAATGTTATATCCTGGTCTCCCTGCAGACCGTTTGTGGCAGCTGGAAGTGTCGGTGGCTGTATTATCATTTGGAATGTGGATACACAGGAGTGCTTGGAGAGGTACCAGTTGTTTTTTGGAATGTCTTGCATAACAACAGTGACCACAGAGCAGAAAACGCGTGGGAGTCGCTGGTGTTCGACACCAGAAGGCATGTTCTTTGGCGCTGCTTCATTGGTTTTGTATAATGCGAAAGGTGCCCCAGGTAGACACACACAGTGAACTGGGTTGACCTCAACGATCCTAATTCCCTTACATAATAACTGAAAAGAACTGTTCTTAGCCATGTTTGATTTAAAAGAGGGACACAACATACTGGCAGAACTTCTACATTCCTGCAGCGTGACCTTGGGCTAGCCAATTGGCCATGCTGGCGGAGTTTGGTAGGGAATTGTGGTGCATGAACATCTGGGAGAGCCACAGGTTGCAGACCCCTTTGTCACGGTTCTTGGCAGAACTCTCTCAGTTTACCTGCCTCAGAAGCATTAGTGCTCTGTAAGTGGGAGAGGAGAGGGAAAGGAGGCATTGTAAGCCACCCTTTGAGTCCCCTTTGCAAGTGAGAAAGGTGTGAAATATAAATCCAAGCTCCTCCTCCCTTCTTGCAACCTCTTCTTCTCCCTTCCTCTTCTTCTTCCTCCTCCTCCTCCTCTTCTTCTGCTTCTTCTGCTCCTCCTCCTTCTTCTTCTTCCTCTCTCCCTCCTGTTCTTGTTCCCTCTTCTTCTGTTGTTCCTTCTTGTTCCTTGTTCTCTTCTTGTTCTTGTTCTTGTTCTTCTTCTTCTTCTTCTTCTTCTTCTTCTTCTTCTTCTTCTTCTTCTTCTTCTTCTTCTTCTTCTTCTTCTTCTTCTTCTTCTTCTTCTTCTTCTTCTTCTTCTCCCTCCCACAGAAATTTTATCTTCTTGAATAAAACATTTGCCAGCATTCACACTTTTTTAAAAAAGTACACCTTATGGACTACGCAGAAAAACATGTATGTACTACTTCTTGTTTTGCTTGCTAAGGGTGAAACATGAAAAAAAGGTTCAAGCACCATCTGCAATGAGGTTGAAATTGGCATCCGAAGGCCAATCACGTGGCTTATACAGATGCAGAAGGAAATCTGGGAATGCTCGAGAACGTCTGTGGTGCAGATGGAAAGAAAACAGACATCAAGGTAGTACGAATTGGAAGCTTTTAGGGCTTTCCCCCCCATATCCTTTTCAAGCATGGGCAGCATTTGGGGTTTTGAAGAGCTCCGTCTCTTCTTGAGCCAGTGTGGTGTCGTGGTTAAGAGCAGGTGCACTCTAATCTGGAGAACCGGGTTTGATTCCCTTCTCTGCCACTTGAGCTGTGGAGTCTTAGCTGGTGAACCAGATTAGCTTGTACACTCCAACACATGCCAGCAGGCTGCCCTTGGGCTAGTCGCAGTTCTTCGGAGCTCTCTCACCCCATAAACTTAGTCTGCCCTCTCTAAGCCCCACCAACCTCACAGGGTGTTTGTTGTGGGGGAGGAAAAGGAGACATTACCTCGCCCTTAGAGTCTCCACTGGACAGGAGAGAAAAAAAGGGAGTAGCTCTAAATCCATACTGTTCTTTCTTCTTGGATGCTCTCTGATCCCGATAAACTTTGGGCCTCAGGTATCTGCTCCTTGCTCCCAAAGACTACTCTGAATGCACTTTTAAGCGAATGGGACGACAGCGGGGATTTCCTGAACCTGGGACTCCCCTGTTGGAACCCCAGTCGTCCCCAAGGGCAGCAACAAACGATGAAGAGGAGGAGGACAACCTGACGGCAGCCTCGGGACGGCCCAGAAACCGAGGAGCAATAATAGAAGATGATGAGAACTCAATAGGTTCGGATTTTCCCAAAACGAGACTCTTATTTGTTTCGCTTTACAACATTCATGTCCCGCTTTTCTGCCCTTCGAGGACCGCCCGGGCAGCTGACTAATTAAAACAGGGGTCTTCAAACTATGGCCCTCCAGATGTTCAGGAGCTACAATTCCCATCAGCCCTGCTACTTGGCCCTGCTGTAGAGCTGATGGGAATCTCTGTAGTTCCTGTTACATCTGAGGAAGATAGTTTGAAGACTTCTCTGTCATTAAAACATACATGTTAAAATTCTACTCTTTAAAGCCTCTAAGTATACTTCCTTTTCTCTCCTGTCAGGAGCCACTAAATTGAAATACTTGTGTGGATGTAAAGTGCTGTCAAGTCCCAAACCAGCCATGGTGACACCATAGAGTTTTCAAGGGAAGCGTCTTAACAGGTGGTTTGCCATTGTCAAATGCCCAGGCTGTACCAACTTGGTAGCAATCACCAGATGGAAGTCTCCTATCCGGAAGTCGGAACTACATCCGGAGGTCTCGGGAGAGTTTGACACACCAGTGCCTGAGCAGACCCTCCCTTTGCTTGCGCACACTCATAGTATTAACAGGTGTCAAACAACTTCATGCGGCCCTCAAAAGGCTAAGTGGGACTACAGTTCCCATTATCCCCCTGCCAGCATGATGCTGGCGGGGATGATAGGGGCTTGAAATCCACAACCGCCTCCGAGGCCTTGGGCCAGTCCGACACCTATGCGTCTAGTGCAGGGGTGTCAAACCCATGGCCCTCCAGATGTTCATGAACCACAATTCCCATCAGTCCCTCCCAACATGAGCATTGGCTATATGACAATCATTAAGTGCTGTACCTTATGATTCTTGACAAATGTATTTTTCTTTTATGTACACTGAGAGCATATGCACCGGAGACAAATTCCTTGTGTGTCCAATCACACTTGGCCAATAAAGATTCTATTCTATTCTATTCTATTCTAACTAGTTAACCCTGCTAAGCTTCCAAGACCTGCCTAGATCACACGAGTCTGCGTTATCCAGGAAAGAGGCATTCACCAGTGGTTTGGGCTGGAGACCAATGATCTCCAACCTGTGCCCCTTCAGATGTTCATGGACTACAATTCCCATCAGCCCCTTCCAACGTGGCCAATTGGCAGAGCTGATGTTCATCATCCCGCATTACCCCATATGTCCCTACTTGCTGAATGCAGAGGCCAATTTGCTGGTGGTTCCTGGCCCCTCAATGATGCGGCTGGCTTCCACTCGGACCAGGGCCTTTTCAGCCTTGGCCCCTGCCTGGTGGAACACTCTTCCTCCAGCTGTCCGGGGTCCCCCCTCGCGGATCTTGGAGTTGAATTCTCAAGCAGGAGCCTGTAGGACTGAGTTGATGCACGGGCTTTTGGAAGTGTCCAGCAGCTGACTGAGGTCTCCCTTCCATTCCTCCTGCCTCTCGGTTTGAGGCCCCCTTGCCAACTAGGGGACCCACTTTGTCTCCTTGTTTCCCCTTCTTGGGAGTGGCTTTAGTGGGGTTATTGCATGGCGCCATTTTTTTATTGAGTTTACCGGGGCTGTGTTTTAAATTTAAACTTAAATTATTTTAATCTAATGGGGTTTTGTCTGTATAAACTATATGTAGAAATTGTGTTGTGCACCACCCAGAGCCCTTCGGGGGTAGGGCGGTATAAAAAACCCACAAACAAACAAACAAACAAACATCAGGCGGACATAGGTTGGAAACCCCTGGGCTAGATCAGGACACTAAAATATAAAGACATAAAAACAGCAGTTTAGGACGGAAGGCTCATAGAGGGGAATGCCAGACAAAATAAAAAAAAGTTTTCACCTGCTGGCAGAAGACAAACAGAAGGCCAATGGCAAATCTACCCGGGGAGAGTTTTGGTGCTATGACCGAGAAGGCCCTGTCTTGAGTTATTTAGGGAAGAGAGAGTGAGGGAGGGGTCTGCACCTGGCGCATCTTGCTTCTGTGCTGTCACTGTGGACTCTAGTATCTTGAGGCCGGGGGAGGGGGACGGTTACAAGAAGGACTGCTGTTTGCATCCTCTGGTAGTCAGCTGACTTGTGTCCCACAGATCTTGCGTTGCTGAAGGCGAATTCCGCTCTCGATAAGCTGGATGAAGAGGATGACCAGGAGAGCCTTCCTCCTGCCCTGCCACAGTCCCCCACGCAGAAGCCGTACTACGACGGGCCGTTGCCAACTCCTCGGCAAAAGCCGTTTCAGTCCGGCTCCACCCCAGTACATCTCACACACCGTTTCATGGTGAGTTCCGTGGTTTATTTGCTTCTGTGGCTGTGTCTCTCTGTGCAATGTCCTTGCAGCAGCAGTGGCGTAGGAGGCTAAGAGCTCGTGTATCTAATCTGGAGGAACCGGGTTTGATTTCCAGCTCTGCTGCCTGAGCTGTGGAGGCTTATCTGGGGGGGTCAGGATTAGCCTGTGCGCTCCAACACACACCAACTGGGTGACCTTGGGCTGATCACATCTTCTCAGATCTCTCAGCCCCACCTACCTCCACAGGGTGTTTGTTGTGAGGGGGGAAGGGCAAGGAGATTGTCAGCCCCTTTGAGTCTCCTGCAGGAGAGAAAGGGGGGATATAAATCCAAACTCCTCTTCTTCTTCCTCTTCTTCTTCCTCTTCTTCCTCCTCTTCCTCTTCCTCTTCTTCTTTTTCTTAATCCTCCTCCTCCTCCTCCTCCTTCTTCTATACACGAAAAGCAGTCTATGTTGATTTGGGATATTGTCTCCCATTAATCCCAATAGAAAAAACTTCAGGCTTTTTCTTCATTGTGCTTTTCTAATTACTGTTGAACGAGCAATAGCTTCATTTCAAAAGACAGAATTGGTTGAGTCTCTGCAGCAAAAGGAATGGGGGGGGGGGCATCGTTCAAAAGGCCACGTTCCTCGTCCCGGTCACTTTGACCTCTGATCAAAGGGCATTTTGCTCCTGGTGTACCCAGGGATACCGGATGAGGAGACATTCAAAAGACCATGAACTTTGACCCTGCCAACAAGTATTTGAAGGCAGTATGTGGCGTTGGTTCAAGTTCAGAATACAATTACCAAATAAAGTAGGTAAATGCGTGTCAGGGATGGCCCCTAGTTGATTGAGATGCATTCCTAACGCCATGTCAAAGCCACATAATATGTAGACGGTGATTGTATCTGGGTGAGAGGCTGTTAGCAATGGACTATCAACAACTGCAGAGCTTGGCAAATAAATCTTGTTCACCAACAAATATGTCAATTCCTTTCACGCAGGGATACCCAGCCTATTATATTACAGCTCTGGAAATCCCCATACACAGGAGAGCCTATATGCTGGCTAGATTTAACATCATGCCATCTCCGGGCTACCATAGAGGAAGACTTAAAAGGTCTTCTAAAGCTGCATAAGAGGTTCTGTACCTGTAGCATAGGACAGCTGGATTCCATCCCACACATTCTCCTGAACTGCTTATTATACCAAGAACTCCGATCCAGCCTGTTATCCCAAGCTGTAGATCCTATGATTGATTATACTGAATCAGATAAAGTAGTTATGCTTTTAAATTGTCAGGATTTTCATTGTTGCCTTATAGTGGCAAAGTTTTTGTCAGAAGTTTGTAAACTGAATGTATGACAAACGCGAAGTTTTTTACTATTCACTTTTTAACTGGAACTGTATTTTTATACTATCGTGTATATGCCAATAAAGGCTTATTGAATTGAATTGAATTGATTGTATCTGGGTGATTTGAGATGCATTCCTGTCAATGTAACTGTTTTTAAATATATGTGCTTAGCCTGCTATATGTTACCACCGCTGTAATGGGACATTCTTTCCTTGATCTTTCTTTTATGGCTTCGCACGCTTGGTAGATAACTAGGCTTGTCCCTGACACTCTCTACTCCCATGGGAAACAGAATGTTTCCGTTGCTCTGTGGGGGTAGGAGTCCAGGTGACTTTATCTCTGTTTGTCACTGACCTTGGGGTGCCTAGGCTCCAATGGAACTTTCACATTCTTTGGGGAAACGGGGGGTGGGGGGGAGTTGTTTCTGAATAAAGGGAGTCGCAAAAGCCACGTCCGGCAGAATTGGCTTCTTGCAAGCTTGGTGGTTCATTACCTTTCCAATAAACGCTGTTGATCAACAATCCGGAGTCCATTTATTGATTCAAGGATCGAGACCCAACAATGTGCCATAGTGTAGATAAAGTTCCTCTTTATCAAGTACTTCGATTTAAAATCCCACTAAAAATTGGGGGTTAATTTTGTGAAACATGAGTAACTTTACTGGAGATAAACTATTTTACATTTGCTGTTTTATGAAAGTGTATCACGTAACTATATTGTGAGCCGCTCTGAGCCCACTTCAGCTGAAGAGAGCGGAGCATTAAATCATCATCATAATGTTAAAAATAATACACTGATACATTACAATGTTTTAGACCTCTGGGCGAGGCTCAAATTGTAATGAAAGGCCAACAACCTGCTAAAGAACTGGCAGGAGCAGCAGTGGCGTAGTGGCTAAGAGCAGGTGCACTCTGATCTGGAGGAACCGGGTTTGATTCCCAGCTCTGCCGCTTGAGTTGTGGAGGCTTCTCTGGGGAATTCAGATTAGCCTGCGCACTCGCACACACGCCAGCTGGGTGACCTTGGGCTAGTCACAGCTTCTCGAAGCTCTCTCAGCCCCACCTACCTCACAGGGTGTTTGTTGTGAGGGGGGAAGGGAAAGGAGATTGTAAGTCCCTTTGAGTCTCCTGCAGGAGAGAAAGGGGGGATATAAATCCAAACTCAGCTGTGATATTAAACATATCACATAAAGGTATGTTCCAGTAGCATTCTCTCCTGACGTTTCGCCTGCATCTGTGGCTGGCATCTTCAGAGGATCGTCTTCACATCCTCTGAAGATGCCAGCCACAGATGCAGGTAAAACGCCAGGAGAGAATGCTACTAAAACACGGCCATACAGCCTGGAAAACCCACAACACCTTAGTGATTCCGTCTGTGAAAGTCTTCGACAATATAATGATAATTTATTTATTTATTTATTTATTCGATTTGATAAACCACCAAACCCCGAAGGGTTGTTGTTCTTGCCTCTCTTATAGGTATGGGACTCTGTTGGTATCATCCGCTGCTATAATTATTATTCTTGCCTCTCTTAAAGGTATGGAACTCTGTTGGTATCATCCGCTGCTATAATGACGAGCAAGACAACGCTATTGAGGTGGAATTCCATGACGTTGCCGTACACCACGCCATGCACTTGCCCAATTCTTTGCATCACACGATGGCAGACCTTTCCCGGGAAGCTGTTTTACTAGCCTGCGAGAGCACGGAAGAGCTGGCGAGGTAAAAACCCTCAAGGCTCTCTTAAGGAGCGCAGCTAGCCAAGCGAGTTCAGGTGCGTCGTGGAGTGCTCAAGCACTGGAAGGCTCTTGCACGACAGTCCATCATTGAGACTCTAGAAGGGTTCCAGAGCTTTTATTGAACTCTGTCAGTTATCCTTGCGGCAGAAAGCCAGAGTTAAAGAGCCTGGTTTCTGCAGCCGCATTTATCTCAAACATTCCCTGTTTGCCGAGCCCCCCTCCCAACTTCCCATTGTTTTACAGAACAACAGAATAGCGAGGTGAGAACAGCTTTGTTACGGGACTAAAGTGTCTTAAGGATGTGTGATAGACCTTGCCCCGGGTCTCAGGTGCGGCTGGAACGAGGAAGCCTGATTCCCTATGTTACTAAGCACAGTGATTAGAATAGAAAAGGCCCATTAACATGAACAGATAACAGCAAGTCTAGGTGTGACCTTGGCTCCTGCCAGCGCAAGCATTGTAGTAGACCAGTGATGGCGAACCTATGGCACGGGTGCCAGAGGTGGCACTCAGAGCCCTCTCTGTGGGCACGCACAGAGTTCACCATGTGTGTGTGTGGGGGGGGATTGCCCCTCCCCCATCTAGGCTGGCCTGGGCCGCTGGGCTCGATTATTAGCATTAAACCTAAGGCCTAGTTTTGGGGAAGCAGAATAGGTAACCCTGTTAAGCGCTGTTAAACCCCACTGATTTTCATGCAAAGAACTAAAGCACGATCCTTTACCTGGGAGTAAGCTCGGTTGCTGGCAATGGGGCTTGCTTCTGAGTAAACCCTCCTAGGGTCATGATTCACCCATTTGAAGCGTTGCACAGTTGCTTCAAAGCAAAGCCACCGACTACCACCAAACTTACTCCTGAGTAACGCGTGCCTCGGAGCCAACCGTTTTTTCTATACTAAAACCCCAGTATTCAGGTTAAATTGCCATGTTGGCACTTGGCGATAAATAAGTGTGCTTTGGGTTGCAGTTTGGGCACTCGGTCTTGAAAAGGTTTGCCATCACTGCCCTATGTTACTAAGCGCAGTGATTAGAATAGAAAAGGCCCATTAACACGAACAGATAACAGCAAGTCTAGGTGTGACCTTGGCTCCGGCCAGCTGTTACCAGGCCCTGCGGGAACTAGGCCTGACAAGCACAAGCGTTGTAGTAGATCACAGGTGTCAAACTTGTGGCCTTCCAGATGTTATGGACTACAGTTGCCTGGTCCTTTTAACTGGGGTTGCCAGGGATTGAACCTGGCACCTCCTCTATGCCAAGCAGGTGCTCTACCTCTAGGCCATGGTCTCTTCCCTGACAGTCTTGAACACCCATGAAATTGCCTTATACTGACCCATCGTGGTCAGTATTGTCGATGCAGACAGTGGCTCTCCAGGGTCTCAGTCGTTTCATTCCTGCCTCGTCCTGGAGATGCCGGGGATTGAACCTGTTACCTCCTATATGCCAAGCAGATGTTCTGTCATTGAGCCACGGCCTCTACCTTGACATTGAACCCATTGGAAGATGCCTTATACGGAGTCAGATCCTTAGTCCATGACGGTCAGCATTGTGTATTCAGACTGACAGTGGCTATCCAGGTTCCTAGTTAGGGGCTTTCATATCACCTACTGCCTGGTCCTTTTCAACTGGGGTTGCCGGGGATTGAACCTGGGGCCTCCCTGCTTTGCCCTCCTTAAAGTGTTCTGCTTCGCTTTGTTTCCTACTGCTCTCGCCCACCCGGTGAGTCGGGGCAAAATTAGGCCCCCTTCAAAGTGGGCGTTCAGGATGGAGCTTAGCTTATTTGGGCCTGCCTTTCTCACCGAGACCCATGGGAGATTATGGAGCGGGGAGAGAGAGAAATGTAATCACATGGTATAGGACGTTGAATGGATAATGGGGTACAAAATAGAACAAAGTGAGGTGACCATACAGTGCAGGATATAGAGTAAACAGTGCAACTAAAGAAGGAGAAGAGGAGGAGGAGGAGTTTGGATTTATATCCCCCCTTTCTCTCCTGCAGGAGACTCAAAGGGGCTGGCAATCTCCTTGCCCTTCCCCCCTCACAACAAACACCCTGTGAGGTAGGTGGGGCTGAGAGAGCTCCGAGAAGCTGTGACTAGCCCAAGGTCACGCAGTTAGCGTGTGTGGGAGTGCACAGGCTAATCTGAATTCCCCAGATAAGCCTCCACAGCTCAGGCGGCAGAGCTGGGAATCAAACCCGGTTCCTCCAGATTAGATACACGAGCTCTTAACCTCCTTCGCCACTGCTTCTGTTCAATAGGACTAGGAATTCAAACACCTTGTATGCAGGCGTAGTGACATCAGGGCAGAGTGTAGGATTACTACGGTGTAGGCGATGCAGTATCTCCACCCCATTCCCATACGCAGATGCCCTTCTGGACTGTTCCTGCTGGAGAGGTTGTTCCTTGCTGCGCTGCAAGCAGCCAGAAAAACGATGAAGGGGGGAAAATGGCATATTAATAAATCCGTTATCAGATTTTTCAATGCCGTGCTCTTCAAGGAGAGGTCACTGAACCTCTAAATTGGAAAAAGAGCTGTGCAAACCGCAGCTGTGGTATGATTTAATCTCAGGCAGTGAGCAACACTTTTGTAGCTATGACTTGTTGAACAGGGACCACATGAAGAAAGGCAGAATATAAACGCTTTAATTTGGAGAGCTGGCACGGCATTGTGATTAGGAGCAGGTGGACTCTAATCTGGAGAACCGGGTTTGATTCTCCACATGAACGGCACACTCTTATCTGGTGAACCAGATTTGTTTCCCCACTCCTACACATGAAGCCTGCTGAGTTACCTTAGGCTAGACAGTTCATTCAGAACTCTCAGCCCCAGGTGTCTGTTTGTGGGGTGGGAGATGGAGGGAAAGGAGGTCTCCTTACAGGTATACCTTTGAGTCTCCTTACAGGTATGAATCCAAACCCCTTCTCTTCCTCCTTCACAAAGAGTTTAAGTATTTGAAAAGCTGTCACTTAGAGGAAGGCAGGGAGCTTGAAACCCAGCGTGGTGTAGTGGTTAGGAGCAGGTGCACTCTAATCTGGAGAACTGGGTTTGATTCCCCGCTCTTCCACTTGAGCTATGGAGGCTTAACTGGTGAACCAGATTAGCTTGTGCACTCCAACACATGCCAGCTGGGTGACCTTGGGCCAGTCACAGTTCTTTGGAGCTCTCTCAGCCCCACCCACCTCACAAGGGGGTTTGTCGTGAGGGGGGAAGTGAAAAGAGATTGTCAGCCCCTACTCTTCTTCCATTGGTAGCAGAGAGTAGAACTGGGGTTAAAATACGAGCAGAAAGGCACTAGAAGAAGAAGAGTTTGGATTTATATCCCCCCTTTCTGTCCTGTAGGAGACTCAAAGGGGCTGACAATCTCCTTGCCCTTCCCCCCTCACAACAAACACCCTGTGAGGTAGGTGGGGCTGAGAGAGCTCCGAGAAGCTGTGACTAACCAAAGGTCACCCAGCTGGCGTGTGTGGGAGTGTACAGGCTAATCTGAATTCCCCAGATAAGCCTCCACAGCTCAGGCGGCAGAGCTGGGAATCAAACCCGGTTCCTCCAGATTAGATACACGAGCTCTTAACCTCCTACGCCACTAGCTAGATATTAGGGAAAATGTAACAGTGAGAGCTGTTCAGCGGTGGAATCAGCAACCCGGGGAGGTAGTGAACTCCCCCTCACTGGCAGTCTTTAACCAACAGCTGAATGAACTCTTGTCAGGGATGCTAGTCTAGGCTGATCCTGCGTTGTCCAACTCCATGTTTCCATAAACCAGCCATTCTCAACCAGGGTTCCGTGGTACCCTGGGGTGCCGTGAGCATGTCCCAGGGGTACCACGGCAACACTACCACCACCACCCCCTCATTTTTGTGGTGTCTCCCACCGGCGCCAGCAAGGACATGGAGCTGGCCCATGGGGCAGGGCCTGCCACAAGGTCAGCAGCCACCCCCACCCCCAGTGCTTCCCTTCACCGTGGGAGGGGAAGGTGGGGGGTGTGGCAAGTAGGGGCAATGGGAGGGGAAGGTGGAAGGTGGCGGCAGGGGTACCGTGAGATATGAAGAGTGAGGTCAAGGGTACCCTGACCTCGAAAAGGTTGGGAAACACTGCCATAAACCCTGCTCTGGAGTTGCTAGGAATTGTGGTTACGCTGCCTTTTTTTTGTATTTTATTTTTTTAGCAAACTTCACTGCATCCACTTCAGCTCCTGGGATTCCAACAAAGAGTGGACTGTCGACATGCTGCAGAATGAGGAAATCGAAGCCGTCTGTTTGGGCCAGGGCTGGGCTGCCTGCGCCACCAGCACCCTCCTGGTCCGCGTGTTCACGGTGGGGGGGATCCAGAAAGAGCTCTTCAGCCTCCCGGGTCCGGTGGTGTCCATGGCTGGACACGGAGAACAGCTGCTGGTGACCTTCCACAGAGGTGCGCTCCTCCGCCCCCCGTTCTATAAAAACCAGGTCTATCAAAACTAGGACAAAGAGGCTTAGAGACAGCTTCTACTCTAGAGCTGTGGCTATGCTGAAATCCGTGGTTTCGTGTTGATGTGCTTGGGGCCGTGTAGGGATGGGTGGAGGAAGGGGAAAGTGAGGATGGGGTATGAGTCTGGAATTGTGTGCATCGAGGAATGCTGCTGTAAATTTCGTTGTGCGTGCACAATGACAATAACATGCTTATGCTGATGCTTATGCTTATTCCTCCACCCCAGCATTTCTTAAATGTGTGCTCCTGTTAGCCACAATCTTTTTTTCCTGCAGCTGCTATGTGTTAAAAAGAACAGCAGTTGGATATTTATCTTTTCTCTACCACAAGGAGACCACCACAGTTTGTTTTTATACGGAGTCATTGTCTTTAGTATAAACTTTCTCAAGCAGGACTCTGAAGAGGCAGCATAGACATACCCTAAATAAAATAAAAGTGTTAGACTGGAATGCACCCTTTTGGATGGCAGCCAATGGACTTTAGCTTTGAATTTTTTTTGCATGCAAAACTGTCTGCAAATAGAAAATGGGCACAGCAGGAAGAAAGCTTCTGCTGCTTTATCTTTGCTTGTTGAGATTGTTTCCTGTTTGTGGAGAGTCTTTAAGGGGGGGGATTTCAAAATGTGAACCTGTGTGGTCCTCTAGCTGCAGCCTGAAGTGGTACAGTCTATTCCAGTGATAGCGAACCTTTTCGAGACCAAGTGCCCAAATTGCAACCCATAGCCCACTTATTTATCGCAAAGTGCCAACATTGTAATTTAACCTGAATACTGAGGTTTTAGTTTGGAAAAAACAGTTGGCTCCGAGGCGTGCGTTATTCGGGAGTAAGCTTGGTGGTAGTCGGTGGTTTTGCTTTGAAGCAACCGTGCAACTCTTCCAACGGGTGAATCACGACCCTAGGAGGGTTTACTCAGAAGCAAGCCCCATTGCCAGCAACTGAGCTTACTCCCAGGTAAAGGATTGCGCTTTAGTTCTTTGCATGAAAATCAGTGGGGTTTAACAGTGCTTAACAGGGTTACCTACACTGCTTCCCCAAAACTAGGTCTTAGGTTTAATGCTAATAATCGAGCCCAGAGGCCCAGGCCAGCCTAGATGTGTGTGAGGGGGGGCACTGTTTGCATGTGCCCACAGAGAGGGCTCTGAGTGCCACCTCTGGCACCCGTGCCATTGGTTCGCCATCACTGGTCTATTCTATCACCTCTGCATTCTGTCATCTCATTGTAATATTAAAGTAGGATCTGGGTTTGAATCCCTACGGTGCCACATAAGCTTGCTGGGCGGCCATGGGCCTGGTCATATACCCTCAGCTTGATCACCCTCACTGAATTGTTGTGAGCATAAAACACCGGAGAGAACAATGATGTGAGCCATTTTGGGTTTGCATTGGGGTGAAGGATGGGATAGAAATAAAGTAAGTAAATAAATAATCCTATTGCCATCTTGTTCCTTCATCCGTAAATCAGGTTCCTTCATCCATAAATCAGGCCTGAGGAGAGGCTGCAGCGTTTGGGACTCTTTAGTTTGGAGAGGAGACGTCTGAGGGGGGATATGATTGAAGTCTATAAAATTATGCATGGGGTAGAAAATGTTGACAGAGAGACATTTTTCTCTCTCACAATACTAGAACCAGGGGGCATCCATTGAAAATGCTGGGGGGAAGAATTAGGACTAATAAAAGGAAACATTTTTTACGCAACGCATGATTGGTGTTTGGAATATGCTGCCACAGGAGGTGGTGCAGGCCATTAACCTGGATAGCTTTAAAAAGGGCTTGGACAGATTATTGGAGGAGAAGTCGATCTGTGGCTACCAATCTTGATCCTCCTTGATCTGAGATTGCAAATGCCTTAGCAGACCAGGTGCTCAGGAGCAGCAGCAGCAGCAGCAGCAGCAGGCCATTGCTTTCACCTCCTGCACGTGAGCTCCCAAAGGCACCTGGTGGGCCACTGCGAGTAGCAGAGAGCTGGACTAGATGGACTCTGGTCTGATCCAGCAGGCTAGTTCTTGTGTTCTATGTCCTTATGATGTTTTAAAATGAAAATCTTGAGTATGAGACCAGGGGTTTTCTGTTTAATGAACCATGTTGCCTGCTGACTGCCTCCAGCTGCTCCTTTTCCCTCTGTTTTTGCCTTCATTAATGATCTCAAATGTTAGTATTTCCTGAAGTTTAAAGATTTTAAAAGCAGCTATAATCAAGTCTGTGGTTCTACTGAATCCCTACTTAGCAACTCATTTTCTTTAAAAAGTGTTTGGCCGTTCTGGCCGTAAGAGCCAGCCAGCTTTGCCTGATAGTAATTATTTTATAAAAATTCGATTATACTTAAGGCTCAAACTCCTAATACTCCTGTTTTCTAGGAATGCTTAAAAAGTCAAGTATGGTGTAGTGGTTAAGAGCAGGTGGATTCTAATCTGGAGAACTGGGTGTGACTCCCCACTCCTCCACCTGAGTGGCAGAGTGGTGAACCAGGTGTGTTTCCGCACTCCTACACTTCTGCTGGGTGACCTTGGGCTAGTCACAGTTCTTTGGAGCTCTCTCAGCCCTACCTACCTCACAAGGTGTCTGTTGTGGGGAGAGGAAGGGAAAGGAGCTTGTGAGCCACCTTGAGTCTCTTTACAGGAGAGACAGATGGGGTATAAGTCCAAAGTCGTCGTCATCTTCTTTTTCAATGAGGAGCTGTTAATACAGCAAATTCCCTTAGGTTCCCTTAGGTATATAGAGGAAGAGAAGAGTTTTGGATTTATATCCCCCCTTTCTCTCCTGCAGGAGACTCAAAGGGGCTTCCAATCTCCTTGCCCTTCCCCCCTCACAACAAACACCCTGTGAGGTAGGTGGGGCTGAGAGAGCTCAGAAGAGCTGTGACTAGCCCAAGGTCACCCAGCTGGCGTGTGTGGGAGTGTACAGGCTAATCTGAATTCCCCAGATAAACCTCCACAGCTCAGGCGGCAGAGCTGGGAATCAAACCCGGTTCCTCCAGATTAGATACACAAGCTCTTAACCTCCTACGCCACTAGCAGAAGGTCTTGTACACAAGTACTGAGACTTCATTTCCTTTGTTCAATTTATGTTTAATCAGAAGTGCTAATTTCCTCCCTTTTTAAAAAATTAGGTACTGGCTTTGATGGGAATCAGTGTCTTGGAGTTCAGCTGATAGAGCTTGGAAGAAAGAAGAGACAGATTTTTCATGGGGATCCACTTCCCGTTTCCTGGAAATCCTATTTAACGTGGGTAGGATTTTCAGCAGAAGGTGAAATAAGTGTTTTCTCTCTCTCTCTCTCTCTCTCCCTCTCTCCCTCTCTCCCTCTCTCCCTCTCCCCTTTTCCCAAGATGCACAAATTGATCTGATTTGTAGTGAAGAACAGGCTGAGTCTACAAGTGGCTCCCAGATTATGATCCGCATCAGTCACAGAAATATCTCCCTGCTGCTGAGCGGGGGAAAGATGAATGTCCAAATCTCTGGAAACATATTTGCTTTTGCAGATTCCTATATGCACTGCAGAAGAACTCTGAGGCTAGCCTGACTCCGAAAATATGATACAGGGTGTTGAGCGTTGCTGTTGTAGGTGCATGCATCTCCAGAACTGTGTTTGTGCAAACAGGTTGTGTGCGTAGGGATAGAATCACAGAGCTGGAAGAGACCACAAAGGCCATCAAGTCCAGCCCCCTGCCATACAGGAACACACAATAACAGCACGTTCATCCAGTCTCTGTTTAAAAACCTCCAAAGAAGGAGACTCCACCACTCTCCGAGGCAGTGAATTCCACTGTCGAACAGCCCTGACAGTCAGAAAGTTCTTCCTAATGTTTAGATGGAATCTCTTTTCCTGCACCTTGAATCCATTACTCCATGTCCTAGTCTCTGAGGCAGCAGAAAACAAGCTTGCTCCCTCTTCGACATGACATACCTTCAAATATTTAAACATAGCTATCATGTCCCCCCTTAACTTTCGCTTCTCCAGACTAAACATCCCCAGCTCCCTAAGTCTCTTTTTGTAGGGCTTGGATTCCAGACCTTTTACCATTTTGGTTGCCCTCTGGACACATTCCAGCTTGTCAATATCCTTCTTAAATTGTGGTGCCCAGAACTGAACATAAATGAGGTGTATTCTTTTTTTGTGAGCTGAGAAATTCTCTGGGCCCATATCCAGGGAAAGTCATGACCTATTCAGTTGCTCTCTCAGCCCCACCCACCTGACAGGGGGTTTGTTGTGAGAGGGGAAGGGAACGGAGATTGTAAGCCCCTTTGAGTCTCCTTACGGGAGAGAAAGGGCGGATATAAATCCAAACTCTTCTTCTTATCCTCAAAGTAGAATTGTATGCAAGACTGTACAGAATTCCTGCTTAACCTCCTCAGTAGTAGAGAAATCTTCATATGTCTCTCACGTGCATAATTATTACAAGTTAAAATAATGTGCAGAAGAGTTTGAGGTCGGTGAAGTTTACAGGTATGCAGGTTGGGCTGATACAGACCCCAACAAATGTACCTTGGAGGACTTCTAATGGGAAAACATTTAATCTGGCTTTGGTAAAGAGCCAGCAATAACGGGCGACTCTTCTTTAGGTAATTTGCACAGTGAAAAGATGTAGCACAGGGGTCTGCAACCTGCAGCTCTCCAGATGTTCATGGACTACAAATCCCATCAGCCCCTGCCAGCAATTGGCCATGCTGGCAGAGGCTGATGTAGAGGTATTGTGATCCATGGCTATCTGAAAAACATGAGTTACAGACCTGTAGCATCACTGATGTTAAAAAATAATGGTGAGCATATAGAGTGGGAGTGAGTCCAAAGATTCTCTGATGTTAGACTGGGATGTAAGGCTCGGGGACTGCTTTTCCTACTTGCTTCTCACACTGGGAACTTTGACCTACACCCTGAAAAGCTTGCCAGCGTGGTGTCGTGGTTAGGAGCAGGTGGACTCTGATCTGGAGAACTGGGTTTGATTCCCCACTCCTCCACCTGAGCAGCAGACTCTTATCTGGCGAACTGGATATGTTTCCCCACTCCTACACTCCTGCAGGGTGACCTTAGGCTAGTCACAGTTTGTTCAGATCTCTCAGCCCCCCCCCCCCCCCACACACACACACAAGGTGTCTGTTGTGGGGAGAGGAAGGGAAAGGAGCTTGCAAGCCGCTTTGAGACTTCTTGTTGAGAAAAGCGGGATATAAATCCAAACTCTTCTTATCTTCTACCTGGAGAGCCTTTGCAATCCCAGGAGATCTCCAGCTCCCACCTGTGAGGCACATAGTGTAACTGTGTTAGTGTTTGTCTTCACTCTGACTCCCAATTGTTTCTTATTATGGTGGATTCACCCACCTGGAGGTTGGCAGCCCCGCCCCCCAGACTCCCACCAGCATGGTGTAGTGGTTAAGAGCAGATGCGCTCTAATCTGGAGAACCGGGTTTGATTCCCCGCTCTGCCACTAGAGCGGTGGATGCCTGCCTGGTGAACCAGATTAGCTTGTGCAGTCCGACACATGCCAGTTCGGTGACCTTGGGCTAGTTATGGTTCTTTGGAGCTCTTTTAGCCCCGCCCACCTCACAGGGTGTTTGTTATGGGGGGAGGGAAGGGAAAGGAGATTGTAAGCCCCTTTGAGTCTCCTTACAGGAGAGAAAGGGCGGATATAAATCCAAACTCCTCTTCTTTTTCTTCGTTCTCCTGTGGTGCTATTGAACTTGAATATAGCTGTTCATTTGCTGCTGTCTACCAGGAGGGGGTGTTATTTCCAAAGCTAGCAAACAGGTGTGCTCTTCAAAATGTTCTTGTAGGTTTTTTAAAATGCCTGCAAGATGTGAAGTGTTGTTGTAGTTAATGCCCCTACAGGAAGCGAATCAACCCAGCCGCTTTACAAAACAAAAACACCCCCTACCTGGTTGGCCAACCTTGTGCTTTTTGTGCATGCATGCTGAATAGGCACCCCGTGTTACGTCGACTCGGAAGGCATCGTGCGCATGCTGAACAGAGGCTTTGGAAATACGTGGACTCCTGTCTGTGACACGAGGGAGTATTGTAAAGGGAAGTCGGACCACTGCTGGATTGTGGGCATTCACGAAAACCCGCAGCAGCTGAGGTAGGGAACCGAACCTATGGAGACTTTGGGTTCAACAGACAGTGTGCATTCTAGTCTGTACCACAGCAGGGATATGAAAGAACAGCTTTTGTTGGCCCCGGGGTCTTCAGAAATACGATAAAAGGATAAAAGGAGCATCAGTGGCGTAGGAGGTTAAGAGCTCGTGTATCTAATCTGGAGGAACTGGGTTTGATTCCCAGCTCTGCCGCTTGAGCTGTGGAGGCTTATCTGGGGAATTCAGATTAGCCTGTACACTCCCACACACGCCAGCTGGTTGACCTTGGGCTAGTCACAGCTTCTCAGAGCTCTCTCAGTCCCGCCCACCTCACAGGGTGTTTGTTGTGAGGGGGGGGAAGGAGCAACCTGCAGAGTGTCACATGCTGAGTCTCACCCAAGGCGTTACTGCCACGAATCTGCAGGTGAAATGTTAGGAACAAGATCCACCTGACCTCGGCCACACAGCTCGGAAAACCCACCAGAACTCAAAAAGGTTGAGGAGCCCTGATTTATATTTTATCCTGTCTTCTCCGATTTTCCCTTCCCCGTTTTATCCTCTGTGAGGCAGGTTGTGCTGAGAGAGAAAGAACAGAGTGAGAATTCGGGTTCCTTAGTCAGATACACTAAGGTCCCTTCCGCACATGCAGAATAATGCACATTCAATGCACTTCCACAATTATTTGCAAGTGGATTTTGCTATTCCGCACAGTAAAATCCAGCTTCAAAGTGCATTGAAAGTGGATTGAAAGCACATTATTCTGCATGTGCAGAAGGGGCCTAACTGCTGCATCACGCTGGCAAAGAAAGCTCTGCTTTGCTCCAGTGCCACATCTGTGGATTTTACCAGCTACTTCCAAAATAGCATCTTCCTCTGCTTTCTTTTCCAACTCATTTATTTCTGGGAAACCCACTGAAAACCACAGAATGCGTCAGACTAGCAGGGTGACTATGTATGAAAGTCATTGTGGTTATTTCCCCTTTTTCCAAAATAACCTAAGGCGTAACACAATTTTTAATTCAAATATGGTTTTTAAAAAAAACCCTTGACAGTAAGAAAGCACCACTGCATTATAGAGTTTGATTTTTTTTAATGTCTTTGGGGCTATATCTCTACAGTTGAGAACACTTCTTAGCTTTTTATACATCTTTTTCTTCACTGGTTGACCTACAACCAGTCATTCGCTCTTAGCCTAACCTACCTCACAGGGTGGTTGTTGCAGTGAGAATAAAATTGAGGACAGGAGAATGATCTTTTTGCCTCCTTTCAGTTCCCATCGAGGAGAAAAGCAAATAAATAAAGCTCCTTGAATACGGGGCGTGCTGAAGGCTTCTTGTGGGAATCAAAGTGTTTTGGGGATAGTTTCATAGAGGGAAGAGGTTTTGAGGAGCAACAGCAGGGTAATGACAGGGGGAAAATATTCCTGGAATAAGTTGTTGGGACGGGGGACAGAGTAGAGGAGAACCAGTTGTGCTGCCCTGAACTTCGTAGTAGAATGGCAAGATTCAGTAGCAATAGAATCATAGGTCGTTTCCGCACGGCCACGGTGGGGGTTGGATCGGCGTACATGACGCCGACCCAACCCCCCTGGAACCGTTCACACGAACGGTCCCAGAAACTACCAGGACGACGGCGCCGCGCCACACCGTTGTCCAATCGACCTACCTGCTCTGCGACCGTGCAGCGCCAAGGCCAGGGGACACGCCCCCCTGCCCTGCGCGACCGCTCCGGAGTCGCAGGGCAGGGGGGGCGTGTCCCCCGGCCTCGGTGACGCGCCGGACGGTCGCAGAGCAGGTAGGTCGATCGGGCACAGGGGGGAGGGATGGCGCCTTCCAGCCGCTGCTGTTCGCACGGCAGCGGCTGGAAGCCGCCGTTTTCCGTAAACCTCGTTGGGGAAGCGAGGTGGGAAAACGGCGGCTTCGCACCGCTCGGGAGGCACGAGGGCGGCGCGGCTGCAAAGCAGCTGTGCCCCTCGTGCGAACAGCTCCCAGGGGACGGCGTTTTTGCCGTCCCCAGGGTGCTGTATTAGTCCCGTGCGGAAAGGGCCATGGAGTTGGAAAAGACCCCAAGGGCAATCAAGTCCAACTCCTTGCAATGCATAAAGGCCAGATGTCAAGACTGAAGCCCTGGAAGAAAGACAATATACTGTCTTTGTACATGCCAAGAGGTGTTGGGAGAGCAATTGTGATGTAGTGGTTAAGAGCGACGGATTATGATCTGGAGAACTGGGTTTGATTCCCCACTCCTCCACACGAACGACGCAGTCTTATCTGGTGAACTGTGTTTGTTTCTTCACCCCTCCACATGAGGATTGCTTCGTGACCTTGGGCCAATCATAATGGTCTCCAAACCGTTTCAGCCCCATTTTCCTCAGAAGGTTGGGGGGGAAGACGAAGGGAAGGAGTTTGTAATCCCTTTTGAGACCCCTTCTGGTTGAGAAAAGTGGGGAATAAATCCAAACTCCTTTTTGGTTTTGGTGGTGGGGGAACCTTGAAAACCCTGCATTTAGATCATGTTCTTTTCCTTCCGCAGATGCATCCCGTGTAAAGGAGCTCGATTCCCACCAACGCTTCCTCGCCCTGCTGTAGCCGTCTTGGCCTTCAAAATTCCTTTTTGTCAGACTGCAACAGACAAGGGGCAGATGGAGGTATGTAGACCTGACGGCAACTGTGCTATTTAGCCATCCCTTATCACAGAGGTGGGATCCAGCAGGTTCTCACAGATTCCCGAGAGTAGGTTACTAATTATTTGCGTGTGCCGAGAGGGGGCTACTAATTGGTGGTTTTGCCACGTGATTTTTGCCTTAGCTACGCCCCTCCTCTCAGCAGTAGCGCGCAGAACTTGAAGCAGTCTAGCAGGAGATGCACCAGCGTGCATGGCAGCCTGCGCCTGTGTGCATTCGTTTCCCGCCCAAGGACCGGCGCAGCAGCTACGTCCTTGCCACAGCCCTGCCCAGGAATGCCCGGCCATGCCCCCATTGTGCCCCACCCAGCCCCATTGGCGCTATGCCACAGTTTGAATCCCACCATGGGAACCTGTTACTAAAATTTTTGGATCCCACCACTGCCTTATCAGTGGTGCACAGAGACCCGATCAGACATGCTGGACATCACTTGGCCCCTGACGCAGCCGAGTCTAGAACGTTGTGAAGTGTTCGTTTCCCTTTCTACCAAGGCCAGGCTCAGGGCAACTTACACACATAATTTAATAACATACGACGTAAAATTCATCACCATCCCTTCCCCATTCCTCATCCAGTCACTATCAGGATGGGGCGGGGGGGGGGGGGCATATGAACAACCTGTGTTAAAATAAATTGTTGTGCTACATTTTGTTCTTCCGTCTGCGTGCCTTAGGAGCAATTCTGGCGTTCTCTCCTATTCCACAATCACCTGGAGCATTTAGCCCAAAGTGGATACGAATGTGATGAGAGCGTGAAAGGCCGGGCCGTCCAGGAGCAGCAGAATCTCTTGATGAAAATGTTTGCGGTGAGTGGGACGTTTGTTGTTTATGACATTTCTATGTTAAAATGGTTCAGGTAGGGCAGTGATGGCAAACCTTTTCGAGACCGAGTGCCCAAACTGCAACCCAAACCCCACTTATTTATCGCAAAGTGCCAATATGGCAAATTAACCTGAATACTGAGGTTCTAGTCCTGCGTGCACCCGCCGCTCTGCCCTGCGCTGCTCCAGCACCCCACCCCTCTGCCTCTGCCCCACCTGCTCAAGCAGGGGCCAGCCTGCTCTAGCCTCCAGCAAGTCCTGCATGCACCGCTCTGCGCCTCTCTAGCATCTCCGCCTCCTCTGCCCCCCCTCAGGAATCAGCCATCCAAAGCACAGGCACTAGGCCCACCAGCCCTTCCTGCTCGCCGCGGGGCATTGTTCCCAGTGGCCCAGGCCAGCCTAGGGGTGTGTGTGTGTGTTTTTCTGTCCCCTCCCCACATGATGAACTCTGTGCGCATGTGCCCACAGAGAGGGCTCTGAGTGCCACCTCTGGCACTCGTGCCATAGGTTCGCCATCACTGAGATAGGGTCCCCGAGGCAGTGAACATCACAATGTTTAAAGCAGCATTTAAAATGAAGTATATATAATTATTCAAACAGTTCAGTAAAAATGTATTGGCGTAAAAGGACACATGAAAACACAGGAGACTCAGAGGGGCTTACAATCTCCTTCCCCCCCCCCCCCCAACAAACACCTGTGAGGTGGGTGGGGCTGAGAGTGCTCCGAATAACTGTGTCTAGCCCAAGGTCACCCAGCTGGCGTGTGTGGGAGTGCACAGGCTAATCTAGCTCACCAGATAAGCCTCCACAACTTGTGGCACAGCGGGGCATCAAACCCGGTTCCCCAGATTATAGCACACCTGCCCTTAACCACTACACCACGCTGGTGGTGTGCCCAACAAGACATACAAGTGTTCACCTGCTGGTGGAAGATGATGATAGAGAGTGACAGATGAATCTCCTTGGGGAGGACGTTCCAGACTTGGTACCACAACCATGCAGGCCCTTTTATATTTCTTTTATTGTAAATGTAGCGCACTAGTTTGTCATTTTTTTCCTGACAGTTTGGTATTCCATTCCTCCCTATAGTTATCCACTTGATACATTATTCCTGTTTGTTTAAGCCTTGAATTGGAGGAGGGATATTTGAATTTAACCTGCTTTGAACGATGCTAGCTGTGACTCCACTTTTCAAAATGGCTGAAACAAGGATGATTGAGGGACTGGAGCACCTTCCCTATGAGGAGAGGCTGCAGCGTTTGGGACTCTTTAGTTTGGAGAGGAGGCGGCTGAGGGGGGATATGATTGAAGTCTATAAAATTATGCATGGGGTAGAAAATGTTGACAGAGACATTTTTTTCTCTTTCTCACAATACTAGAACCAGGGGGCATCCATTGAAAATGCTGGGGGGAAGAATTAGGACTAATAAAAGGAAACACTTCTTCACGCAACGTGTGATTGGTGTTTGGAATATGCTGCCACAGGAGGTGGTGATGGCCACTAACCTGGATAGCTTTAAAAGGGGCTTGGACAGATTCATGAAGTCGATTTATGGCTACCAATCTTGATCCTCTTTGATTTGAGATTGCAAATGCCTTAACAGTCCAGGTACTCGGGAGCAACAGCCGCAAAAGGCCACTGCTTTCACATTCTGCATGTGAGCGCCCAAAGGCACCTGGTGGGCCACTGCGAGTAGCAGAGAGCTGGACTAGATGGACTCTGGTCTGATCCAGCTGGCTTGTTCTTATGTTCTTATGAAAGAAACATAGAGTAAGGCCTTAGATTTGGGCCATGGTGCTGGGAAAGGTGGTTGTTAATCCTACAGAGGCACTTTGATACCCTGACACCTTCTTCTCCTGACTGCCTCTCTGTAGTCCTATACGATTTTAAAATTTGAAATCAGGTACACAGTAGCTCCCATATTCTCAGATGCTTGAAAATGCACAAAGAATGCATGCCGCTGTCAGTGCGCCCAGTGTGATGGTGTAGTTACAATGTTAGACTTGTATGAAGGTCAGAGCAATCCCAGAGACTTTTTCCTGGAAAGTGTTTTTTACTGATTCATTTAATCCGTTTGTTCATACCCCACCTTTCTTCCCAGTGGGGATCCAAAGTGGCTTAATTTTTTTAAAAAATGTATCTTTAGTATATATTATTGTGGTGGGTATTCCGGGCTGTGTGGCCGTGGACTGGTAGATCTTGTTCCTAATGTTTCGCCTGCATCTGTGACTGGCATCTTCAGAGGTGGATCACAGAGAGAAGTCTGTTACACACTGTGTCTAGTGAGAAGGGAATGTTTGGTGGGGTATATATCAGTGATGGCGAACCTATGGCACGGGTGCCAGAGGTGGCACTCAGAGCCCTTTCTGTGGGCACGCACAGAGTTCATCATGTGGGAGGAAAATCGCCCCCCCCACACACACACATCTAGGCTGGACTGGGCCGCTGGGCTCAATTATTAGCATTAAACCTAAGACCTAGTTTTGGGGAAGCAGTATAGGTAACCCTGTTAAGCGCTGTTAAACCCCACTGATTTTCATGTAAAGAACTGAAGCGCGGTCCTTTACCTGGGAATAAACTCAGTTGCTGGCAATGTGACTTGCTTCTGAGTCAAACCTTCTAGGGTCATGATTCACCCGTTCGAAGAGTTGCGCGGTTGCTTCAAAGCAAAGCCAACAACTACCACCAAGCTTACTCCCAAGTAACGCACGCCTCTAAACTAAAACCTCAGTATTCAGGTTAAATTGCCGTGTTGCACTTTGTGATAAATAAGTGGGTTTTGGGTTGCAGTTTGGGCACTCGGTCTCGAAAAGGTTCGCCATCACTGGTATATATTGTCCATGTCCCAGGGGGGGAACCAATCAGTATGTGTTTGGGTGGAACTTGAATCAGTCCATTTACATTTGTAGTCATATTTGCATTCCCTGCAGCAGCAGCCGTATTGGTGAATGCAGATCCTGTGTCTGGGTGGAGTCCATTGTCCATGAACTTAGCATGCCCTTGGCCTTTGCTTCTGGTGTTTCTCTCTGTGATGTACCTCTGAAGATGCCAGCCACAGATGCAGGCGAAACGTTAGGAACAAGATCTACCAGACAGCCCGGAAAACCCACCACAACCGCAACCAGTTGAATCCAGCAGTGAAAGCCTTCGACAATACATTTAGTATATATCTTTAATATTCTGTTGTATTATAGCCCTGTTACCTGTATAACCATGCCCTCCTGAATAATCACATTTTGTATATTTTGCTGAGTGTTAGGAGGATGGGAACGTTCCTGACTTTCTCCGCCAGGCAACACATATGCAAAATTCCCTTGACCTCTCCTTCCTAACCTGGATTTTAATAGCTGTTTTTATGTTATCTATGTATTTTAACCCTTATTTTTATTGTTCTAATCCAGGGGTCTGCAACCTGCGGCTCTCCAGATGTCCATGGACTACAAATCCCATCAAGGGCTGATGGGATTTGTAGTCCATGAACATCTGGAGAGCCGCAGGTTGCAGACCTCTGTTCTAATCTGTGTTTGAGGGGGAGTTGATTTTAATGGTTTTAAAACATGATTTTATCATGGGTATTTTAAATTGTTCGCTGCCCTGGGGGCTCTTGTAGGCATAGAAAGGCAAGATGGAAATATTGTTAACAGTAGTAAAGCATCCCTCCCTCAGTTTTTATTTTTCTAAGCATGATTTCAACCCAAAGGGCTGGTCCTTGCCAACGAGACAACCGTAATGATAGCTTTTCGTTCCCTTCTTTTCGGTTTCCAAGATAAATTCCCCTTGACGAGCATGCGTTTTATTTTCAAATGTAGCTTTCCTGCACACTGGAACGTGAATTCCGCTGCGTGGAGCTGGCAGAGCTCATGACTCAGAACGCCGTGAGCTTGGCCATCAAGTACGCTTCGCGTTCTCGGAAGCTCATCCTTGCCCAGAGGCTGAGTGAGCTGGCAGCAGAGAAAGCGGCCGAGCTGGCAGCTGCCGAAGAAACTGGCAGGGAAGAGGATTTCAGGAGCCACCTGAATGCCGGGTAAAAGGAGACAAAATATCATTGGGGGAAGTAATCAAATCTCTGGTGTTTTCAAATCTGAAAAACCTCATCTGTCAAAAAGGCATCTGGCCGTGTGTGGCTGTGTCTTCTGGCTAACTCCGCTGCTTGGTCCCTTCCTGTCCAGAGAGATCAGCTCCCTGCCCTCTTTCCAGCGTGGAGCCTGCGTGGTACAGTGATTAAGAGCAGGTGCACTCTAATCTGGAGAACTGGGTTAGATTCCTCCACTCCTCCACCTGAGTGACGGAGGCTTATCTGGCAAACCAGATTAGCTTGTGCACTCCAACACATGCTGGCTGGGTGACCTTGGGCTAGTCACTGTTCTTTGGAGCTCTCTCAGCCCCACCTACCTCACAGGGTGTTTGTTGTGGGGGAGCAGGGAAGGGAAAGGAGATTGTAAACCCCTTTGAGTCTCCTTACAGGAGAGAAAGGGTGGATATAAATCCAAAAAACTCCTCCTCCTCCTCCTCCTCTTCGTCGTCGTCGTCGTCGTCGTCATTTCCATTCTAGGGAAAGAAATACCAGAAGTTTGGAGTTGTCGTCTTCCCTGTTCCACAAACATTATTAATCCTTTAACTTCTCTATTTGTGGGTGTTTTCCTACCTACCAACTGACAGGGAAGGGTCCATCACTGTCTAAATTGGGATATTACACTTTCCATATGGGAGGAAGTCCTGTGTTTCAATGGAAAACTGTCCCATTTTGCAAGGATTTGGCAATCGCATGTGGCAACCTAAGCAGCCAAGACTAACTCCAGTCTTACCAGAGTTTGGAAACTCAGCAGGGTCAGTGTTTGGATGGGAAACCACCAAGAAAGTCCAAGGTGACTGTGCAAACCATAGCATGCCGCCTCTGAACGTCTCTTGCCTTGAAAACTCCATGGCATGGACTGTCTAAGGCATGGGAGCTACTGTTTATTACATATTCATATCTAAACCTCCTGGCCTAAATAAGAAATTGTAGTTTCTGTATTTTGTTCGTGTGTATGCATTTTGCCAATCATTCTCGACTGCTTAAGTGTTTTACACTGAAAATGGGCCTATTGAGTTAACACTTAATTTGGATTTTAGCGTGACTTGTTTGTAATTTTTGTTATTAGACAATGTGCAGTAAAAATTCTTTTCTCCCAACCTTTTGGTTCCTAGCTTGTTTCACAGGCTGGGTTTTGTTTCCCTTCAACTTGTTGGTTATTTTGTTGGTTCCACAGGGGACCAGAGTAGTATGTTTTACGGAGCATCCGTCTTCACCCTGGGGAGGGCAGATTTTGTTTTGTTCTGTTTTTATAACTCAGTCCTGCAGTTAACTTGATTGTAAAGGTTCAGTCAGCGAATACAGATGTATATACAGATGTTCAGACAGGTCAGCATAAGTCCAGATCATTTGGCACGTCCCCTGAAAGGCTGAGATCCAGAGGCAGCAAGAAGTTTCAATAAAAATGGGCCTTTTAAAACATTATGGGGACAAACCTGAGCCTCTTCTGGCCTTGTTTGTAAGAACATTAAAAGCGGCTGCGCTTGATTGGATCTCGCCTGCTGACTTGTCCCCATCATCTGATGACTGGAGCTGCGCTGCATGTTAATCGAGAAGTCTCATTAGTTGCTAATAGAAGAAGAGGAGAGTCTGGATTTATATCCCCCCTTTCTCTCCTGCAGGAGACTCAAAGGGGCTGACAATCTCCTTGCCCTTCCCCCCTCACAACAAACCTCCTGTGACGTAGGTGGGGCTGAGAGAACTCCGAGAAGCTGTGACTAGCCCAAGGTCACCCAGCTGGCGTGTGTGGGAGTGTACAGGCTAATCTGAATTCCCCAGATAAGCCTCCACAGCTCAGGTGGCAGAGCGGGGAATCAAACCCGGTTCCTCCAGATTAGATACACGAGCTCTTAACCTCCTACACCACTGCTTAACCTCCTACGCCATAGCCGATCTATCCTCCAAAAATCTGTCCAACCTGTTTTTGAAATCCGTTTAAGCAAATTGATGTTTCAGCCTAGCAGCGATTTCTACAAGTCCATGGATCATTTTGTGAAGTAACATTTCCTTGTTTCATTTGCGAAGTAATATTTCCTGTCCAGAAGAGGGCCTGGCCCTGGTCTCATTTCCCGGCATGCGTTCCAAGTAACTCCTATAAAAACTCCTCGGAACAAAGGAAGTCATATTTACGTTTGTGCTGAGCAATAGGAGCAAATGAGAAGCTGGAGTCCATGCATCCCCCCACCCCACCCCCGAGTAAACTTAGGAGTTACTACGGGGTAGGGGTTTACAACTTATATCAATCTCAGTTGCTAATTTAAAACTGTTTTCTTGCTTACACAAATCTTTTTTTATATATATAATTATTAATTGATATTTTGGATTGTTACAGATTTATATTGTACATCTTATATTTCATCCTCCATATCCTTTCCCCCCCTTTCCCCCCTCTCCCCTCTTCTTTTCTTCTTTAGATGTGCAGCAGCAGGTCCATTCTTTTCAATCTTCTTGTCCATTTTTCTTCTGTGATTCCAATTTCGTTTAGCCAGTCTTTGAATTCCTTCCAGATCCACTTCATGTCTTTTTGTTTTTCTTGCCATATTTGGTTTCTTGACATTATGTCAAAAATTTCTAATTGTATTTGCTCCCATATATATTCCAACCATTTCTGCATTGTCCAGATTTTTTTGTCCTTCCACCCCAATGCTATTCCTGCATGGGCCGCTCTGATCATGAGTTTGAATAGCTTTCTCTTTCTTTGTTCTATTATTGTATAATCCAATGTGCTTATAAATAGTAAATCTATGTTTATCTTTAGTTTTACATTCACGTATTTTTCTATATATATTATAACATTTTCCCACAAATGTTTTACCTCTGGACATTCTAGCCACATATGGGTATATATTTCATTTTTATCCCCACAATGCCAACATTTCGGACTGAGTCCATTTATCATATATGCCAACTGTTTCGGTGTTCTATACCATTTTATTATTAGTTTCTTCTCCAATTCTACATATTTCTCTATTTTTATCTTATTTATATTGTCTGTTATTTGTTTAATAAGATCTACGTCTTTCACTCCATCTTGTTGCCATTTTCCCATTATGCTTACACAAATCTTACCTTCAGTCTTGTAGTGCGGTGGTGGCAGCAGTTGCCAAAGCAATATTTTTAAAAATGCCAATCAGAAGCCCGGCTGGGCAAAAGTCCCAACTGGTCAACCCTCTTTCTAAAAACAGCAGGCTCTAGGAAAGACGTCTGTGAGTATCAGGGCACCCATAGACACCCATGTAGGCTAGAAGAAAGCATTCCTTTTCCAACACCCTGAATTGGCTTTGGAAGAATCAGTGCATCTTGGAAGCCACTCGGAGCATCTAAGGATGAATTGTGAAGCAGCGGTGGACCCCTACGCCAAAGGAAAGCTTTAAACTGATTTGAGCATAGTGGTGGGAACGGATGGAAGTCAGCATATACCCGTGTTGGCCAATTGGCTGTGCTGGCAGGGGCTGATGGGAATTGTAGTCCATAACATCTGGATTGCCAAAGGTTCGCCACCACTGGCATATACTTTGAGCAGTTTTTTAGAATGCATCCTAGGTGCAACAGGGCTTGATAGCAAACACAAGAATTTCGCATAAATGAACATTTCACTCACAGTCTGATTCGCAGTATCTCCTCAAAAGGAAGACTCATGAAGGTCATTGGCAGATAGGGGTGTGTGTGTCCTTTATCTAGGCCTTTTCTGCATTCTCTTTTTCCTTGTCTCAAAGTTCCTGATTCTTTGATGTGTTTTTTTGAAATTCATCACGTGTTTTACTCCCTCTAGTGGTCCATTCGATATAGCAGAAGATAAATCCAGCTTATTTCCCTGCTGATTTAAGCAGCAGCTTTTTACTCTTGATAAAATCAATTCTGATATTGAATTGACCACTAGTGGGAGTAAAACATGCTCAGGATTTTAAAAAAAATATCCAACAAAACAGGAACTTGGAGACAAGAAAAAAGAGGATGCGCAGAAGTCCCTAGTGTTGTGGTGAGGGAGCTGCAATTTTTTAAAAAATACAGTGTGGTTAAAATCAACTCACTTTAGTCTATCTTTTTGCTTCAGCCACAGTAATACTGCCACGGAATGGAGTCAGAGCAAAGTCCGAAGCCTCCAGCACCAGCAGAACACGGAAGGCAGTGAGGAAGTCGAGGATAATGAGGAAGAAATCTCTGAAGAGGCAAAATCAAGTGAGACGCACTTGTGCACAAGTACACACATTATACAGTGGTGTAGCGGTTCAGGTTTTCCCCCATCGTGAAAGTTTGTTGGGTGACCAGTCACATGCTCTGAGTCTAACATACCCTGTTTCCCCAAATATAAGACATCCGCTGAAAATAAGACGTAGTAGAGGTTTTGCTGAAGTGCGAAATATAAGGCATCCCCCGAAAGTAAGACTTAGCCAAGTTTTTGTTTGGAAGCATGCCCGACGGACAGAACACAGAAATATAAGACATCCCCTGAAAATAAGACATAGCGTATCTTTGGGTGCAAAAATTAATATAAGACACTGTCTTATTTTCGGGGAAACACGGTACCTCATTTGGTTGTTGTGAAGATAAAATGGAGGAAAGCAAGAGAATTGTGTGAGCCGCCTTGTGTCCACCTTGGAGGGAAAATGGAGTTTAAATGAAGTAAATAAATCACAAAATATTGAGGACAGAAATTTGCATAGACATGTGCTTCTCAGATCCTAAAGCAGGGGTGCCAAACAGGTGACCTGGGGGCTTGATCTGGCCCCTTGAGGGGGCTTTACAGGCCTGAGAACCAGCTAAGTCAAGCCCCCTTGCTCCAGATTGGGAAGAGGGAGTTTGCCTCAGCTGGCTTGCAGGCTAAATAAGCCCTGTCAAGGCAGCTCCCCCCCCGCTGACTTTTTGGAGCCACTGAGGTAGCCCCCCCCCCCCAAGACCCAGCCTGACCGTCCTATCCAGCCTTCCTAACAAATGAGTTTGACACCCCTGCCCTAAAGGATTGGAAGACTTCTCTCCTCAGGACTAGGCCACGTGAGAAAGCGTCTGTGGGCCCAACCCAAGAGCCCCGGCAACCATTTAAAAGCTATTGAGAAATGATGCTGAAATGTACGGGGGGTGGGGGGGTGGCTATTTCAGCACTTGACAAGCTGTGAGGAAGGGGGGGAACAGGGCAACTCAGCCCCCAACATTTTGGGCCTTAACAGCATTTTAAACTCTTTTAAAACTGGGGCCTTCAATGGGCCTAACCCATGGACACTGTTGTGTCTAGTTGGCCCTTACGGGCAGGTGAATGAGCTTGGACAGCGTCAGCTAAAGGAAAACTAATTCCAGCTCTTTTTTTTCTAATGAATTTCCTTCCCGGGGAAGGAATAGTAGCCGATGAGGACTTCGCTGTGAGTTTTCTGTGTAATCTTTTGGTGCATTACTAGGTCTCTTGCCCACCCCTCTCTGCCCTAGGTATTGTGTTACCTACATCACCTTAAACAGGGTCCAGCATAATCCCTTCACCGGGATGGTTCAGGCTAGCCTGATCTCATCAGAACTCAGAAGCTAAGCAGGGTTGGCCCTGGTTAGTACTCGGGTGGGAGACCCCCAAGAAAGCTACGCAGAGGCGGGCAAGCCACCTCTGTTCCTCTCCTGCCTTGAAAACCCAACAGGGCTGCAATAAGCCAGCCACACCTTCGTGGCCATTGCACCACCATTATAGACAGGAGGAGGAGGAGGAGTAGTTTGGATTTATATCCCCCCTTTCTCTCCTGCAGGAGACTCAAAGGGACTTACAATCTCCTTGCCCTTCCTCCCTCACAACAAACACCCTGTGAGGTAGGTGGGGCTGAAAGAGCTCCGAGAAGCTGTGACTAGCCCAAGGTCACCCAGCTGGCATGTGTGGGAGTGCACAGGCTAATCTGAATTCCCCAGATAAGCTTCCACAACTCAAGCGGCAGAGCTAGGAATCAAACCCGGTTCCTCCAGATCAGAGTGCACCTGCTCTTAGCCACTGCTCTTAGCCACTACGCCACTGCTGCTCCTATAATAGGCAATATTAATGGTTATACTGGTAGATCTTTAGTATTTAAAATGCACATTTCCCCCTTCTATAGGTTCCCCCACACTGTTCAGAAAGGAACCCACTTCCAAATCTGGTAAGTCAAACTGAATTTATTCCAGGTGAGGAAGAGTTGTTAATAGTTGGTCTGTTGCTACTTCGGAGCCAGCTACCTGAGTGGCCTCTCCTTTTGTTAAATGGGCTAATGTGGTGGGGGTGGGGGTGATGTATATATTGGGGTAGGGACCCCCAACTTTTTTGAGCCTGGGGGAACCTTTGGAGTTCTGTCTCAGGGAGGGGGCTGTGGCCACAAAATAACTGCCACAGAAGGCGAAGCCAAACACAACCTGACTGCTGCAGGAGGCAGAGGAAGAGTTTAACAGGATGCCTTTAAAATCTGCACAGCCAATCAGAACTTTGCCCCTCCCACTTCCTAAAAGTGCTTGGCGGGTGCCAGGAAAGGTGTTGGTAGGCGCCATGTTGGAGACTTGTAGTAGGAACTTGCTGCTGCTTTTTTCTGTCCTGGCCTGCTGGGCTCATGGGAAGTCAGATTACAGCTGCTAGTAGGCGCAGACGGGAGGGAGGGAGGGAGCCGTCTTACTCTGAGCCCAGAGGAACAAGTTCCAGGCAGGTGTGGGAAGAGGCAGTCAAGGGTCGAAGGTAGGTCAGGTCAGGCAGTCCAGTCCGAGTCATCGTTGAGTAGTCAGTCTGCAAGCAGGTGCAGCAGAAAGCTGTCAGGCTTTCAACAAGTTTGCTCCTGCAGCTTCCCTTCCCAGAGACGTCTCTTATGACTGTGCTGTGGTTCAGTCTTGATCCTGAGCTGACTCACAGCATCCTCTGCGATGCCTTAGGGCAGTGGTGGCGAACCTATGGCACAGGTGCCAGAGGTGGCACTCAGAGCCCTCTCTGTGGGCACGCGTGCACAGAGTTCGTCACGTGATAACAGTGTAATTATTTCAGGGAGATTATTAGCATTAAACCTAAGACCTAGTTTTGGGGAAGCAGTGTAGGTAACCCTGTTAAGCACTGTTAAACCCCACTGATTTTCATACGAAGAACTAAAGCAGGGGTAGGGAACCTGCGGCTCTCCAGATGTTCAGGAACTACAATTCCCACCAGCCTCTGTCAGCATGGCCAATTGGCCATGCTGGTAGGGGCTGATGGGAATTGTAGTTCCTGAACATCTGGAGAGCCGCAGGTTCCCTACCCCTGAACTAAAGTGTGATCCTTTACCTGGGAGTAAGCTCGGTTGCTGGCAATGGGGCTTGCTTCTGAGTAAACCCTCCTAGGGTTGTGATTCACCCGTTCGAAGTGTTGCACAGTTGCTTCAAAGCAATGCCTCTGACTACCACTAAGCTTACTCCCGAGTAACGCACGCCTTGGAGCCAACCGTTAGTTCTAAACAAAAACCTCAGTATTCAGGTTAAATTGCTGTGTTGGCACTTTGTGATAAATAAGTGGGTTTTGGGTTGCAATTTGGGCACTCGGTCTCAAAAAGGTTCGCCATCACTGCCTTAGGGCTCCCGAGTGCGCCCTGCGCCTTCAGAGTGCAGTTCCTGCCGGGTACGAATCCTCAGCTGCCTCACAGGCTCAGGTGAGCTGGGTGGGCTGCTAGGTTGGGCCTCAGTGGCTGGAGGTGCTTCTTCAAGCGCTCTGACTTCCATCTCTTGGCTTGGGCCAGCTCTGTCTGCATCCTGTGAGGCTTCCAGCTGTGCTTAAGGCCCCCATCGACTTGGGCTCCAGCACAGTGGCGTCATCCTGCCAGAGCTCCTCTGATGAGGAATCCTGATTGGCTGACTTCGAGCCCACGACATCCTCAGACTTCCCAATTCTGTGCTGGAGAAATACAAATATTGTGTACAGTTCTGGGCACCGCAATTCAAGAAGGATATTGACCAGCTGGAACACATCCAGAAGAGGGCAACCAAAATGGTCTAAGGTCCGGAATCCATGCCCTATGAAGAGAGACTTGGGGAGCTGGGGATGTTTAGTTTGGGGAAGAGAAGGTGAAAAGGTGACATGATAGCCATGTTTAGATATCTGGTTGTCATGTTGGTGAGGGAGCAAGCTTGTTTTCTGCTGCTCCAGAGACTAGGACCAGGAGTAATGGGTTCAAGGTGAAGGAAAAGAGATTCCACCTACACATCAGGAAAAACTTCCTATCAGTAAGGGCTATTCGACAGTGGAATGCACTACCTCGGGGGAGTCTCCTTCTTTGGAGGTTTTTAAAGAGGCTGGATTTCCATTTGTCAGGAGTGCTTTGATTGTGTGTTCCTGCATTGCAGGGGGTTGGACTTGATGGCCCTTGGGGTCTCTTCCAACTCTATGATTCTATGATTCTAAATCCCCCAATGTCGAATACATTTGCATGAAGCATACTTGCCCAGTCGCCTTCCTTTAAAACCTTGATGCGTAATCGCTTCATGGCTTGCATAACAGACTGGTCCTTAAATCTTTGGCAGATATCCTCCATGTTGTGTAGTCCGTTGGTGAAAGGCAAGAGGTAGTTACAGAATGGGTGAAGAGGCAGCTGTTCCACTGCAGCATCTGAATTCTAGATGTTGCTCTGATTCAGAGATCTTTTACTGGTGTTGTGATTCAGCTGCATCATGCCAGATCCGACAGGGGGGGTCAAAGCAATGGCTTAGAGCACCTGTCCGGTCACATTGATCTAACCCAGGTCCCCGCCTTGCACTGTCTTGATAACCACCAGTGAAAACTTCAAAAACTGTATGTGCTAAATGCCAAAGCCTGTAGCCTCCACAGAGAAGGAGGAGGAGGAGGGTTTGGATTTATGTCTCACCTTCTGTACTGTAAGGAGACTCAAGGTGGTTTACAAGCTCCTTTCCCTTCCTCTTTCCACAACAGACACCTTGTGAGGAAGGTGGGGCTGACAGCGTTCTCAGAGAACCGTGACTAGCCCAAAGTCACCCAGCAGGAATGTAGGAGTGCGGACACACATCTTGTTCACCAGATAAGCCTCTGCCACTCAGAGGAGTGGGGAATCAACCCCATTTCTTCAGATTAGGAATCCACCTGCTCTTAACCACTACTCCACGCTGGCTCAGTGTCTCATACCAACATGCTGATGACCAAGAGTTGGAAATGCCACAGATAATTACTCTTCTAATCAGATATGCATTTGTTGAAATGCTGAAGCAGCAGCAACTCTCTGAAGACAGCCAGGTGATCAAGCTCTAAGGTTGTCTCTACAGACTTGAGGACTAGAAACTTTAAAAATAATAAAGCTGAGGTGCTGTGTGGTTTCCGGGCTGTATGGCCGTGTTCTAGCAGCATTCTCTCCTGACGTTTCGCCTGCATCTGTGGCTGGCATCTTCAGAGGATCTGAAGATGCCAGCCACAGTCTAGCCAACCCTTAACTCAGGCTCCTACAACGTGATTCCAGCCGTGAAAGCCTTCGACAATACAATAAAGCTGAGATTGCCAAAATGGTCTCTCACATTTCAGTCTTAGCCCAGGCATAGCAGCCTTAGAAAGATGCATGGATGACTATAGTCCTGTGCCTAATTTTGTATTGCCCATCCTCTTGGTGCCTTTTTGCAAAATCCACACACATGATCTGTAAAAGTTTTCACTGGTATTTTTTCTTCTCCTCCTTTCTTTGGTAGCAAAAGTTGCAGTTGTATCGAGCAGCCAAGGACGAGTTAATCCATTCAAGGTAACGTTTTTATGATTTAACTAACTCTGACCTTAAAGTAAATACAACAGAAACACTGAAAGGAGAAGCAAGTTCTTGCTTAAAAACTCTCCTGGACATTTATCGCACTAGGTGTCCAGTAGTCAAAAGGACCCTGTGGCTCACTCGATGAATATCTTAGACAACATGACCAAACTCCCTAAGAAGAATCCCACACCAATCAGACGAACCGTTCCAGGCAAGGAGAAGAGCTCAGTGATAAAGCCGCTGGTGCCCAAGCCCAGGTCAAAGCAGGTGATATGCTTCATCTTTGTTTCTTATTTATATCCTGGTTTTATCTCCAATTTCTTCCTCCACTGCGTCAATAGCTCTATGAAAGACTGTGGCACGGCTAGGTTTCACCAGGTGATTTTCCACAGTAGAGCAGGAATTGGAGCCCGGTTATCCCTCAGTCCCACAGTCTAACTCAGGGGTGTGAAACATGTGGACTGGAGGCTGGTGCGGGCTTTTTGAGAGGTCTTATCAGACCTGTGAGCTAGATTGGGGCGTGTCTGTCTGTCTGTCTCTCTCACTCACTCAGCTGGCTTGGGGGCCTGATTTGGCTTGGGGGCCGCCATTGAGTTGGGGGGGGGGGCGCAATTTTAATGCTTGCCCCAGGCACCATTTTCTGTAGCTATACCCCTGGATGTATTTCACATGGTGGAATGACAGAGGCTTTCCCCAAAGAGCTTACCTTGCGCATTAGTGCACAAATAACACATTGATTGTGAATTTTCTAAATATATTACATAGGCTGCTGCAGCGGCGTTTTTCCAACCCCGAACACCCATCTCTGAAAAGAAAAGCAGTGAAGAGAGAGAAAAAGCCGAAGCTTCACCCTCTGAAACCCAAACTCCAACTGAGAATGGTGACAATAACAGGTACCGAAACGGTCTTATCCTTTTCGAAAAAGAGGTACCCGAAAAGGTCTTCTCCTTGTTGGTTTGTAGTGCAGTAGCTTTGGCCGCAATTCTAAAAATGCTGTCCTGGAAATTAAAAAGCAAGATTTGAGCCCCTTAAAGCCCAACAAGGTTTCTAAGGTATAAGCTTTCGAGAGTCAAAACTCCCCTCATCGGATACCAAGGCCTGCAACTCTTGAAAGTTTATAACCTGGAAACTTTACTGGTTTTTTAAATGCTAATGGACTGCAATTTTCTACTGCAGACCAACATGGGCACCGCCAAAACTTTGCTGCATTGAATGAAATGGGAATTACTTTTGAGTTGGCATACTTAGGGTTGCTCCCTGGTGCAGCATGAGGTGCGCTGAGAAACCTCCTTAGAAAGGGTACATAGCTTAGTCACAGCTCTTTGGAGCTCTCTCAGCCCCACCCACCTCACAGGGTGGTTTGTTGTGGGGGGAGGGAACGGGAAAGGAGATTGTAAGCCCCTTTGAGTCTCCTTAGAAGAGAGAAAGGGAGGGTATCAATCCAAACTCTTCTTCTTCTACATGCTTCATTTCATAACATTTCCCTGTGTCAGAAAGCCTTTGTATTCTTGGCTGTTGTATTCTTTGTATTCTTTCTAGGCCAAAGACCGGATTCCAAATGTGGCTGGAAGAGAACAGAAGCTTCATTTTGGCAGATAATCCTGATTTTGAAGAAACGGAGATAATACGGGAGGCCATGGGTCGATTTAGAACGCTGTCTTCTGAAGAGAGGATGGTAAGGACGTCCTGTTGGCCGGGCTTTGTCTTTTGGTTGGTTGTGCAGTCTTGGAAAATTCTGGTGTTTCAGTTGCCCCTGTGCTCTGTGATTTCCTCGGTCCAAACCAGCGTCAAACAGATATTTTATTTTGATTGTGTGTTCCTGCATTGCAGGGGGTTGGACTTGATGGCCCTTGGGGGTCTCTTCCAACAACACTATGATTCTATTTCAATTTTAACCTGCCTTGTCCTGGAACAATGAACTCCCTTCCCAGTCTCTACCCCAAAACCTCCGGGAATTTTCCAACTCAGAGCTGGCAGCTCTACCTAGATGCCGTGGCACTGTAAAAAAGTTCAATTCCCACAATTACTATTATCTGTATATATATAAAAAGCTAACCGTGAGTTTATTACTCACACTCTAACTCAGGAACCGCTGGAGCAAACGCCCTGAAATTTTCAGGGACCGCTGCTCATCCGTGCGAGCGTGTTTCCCACTACTCCAACGGCTCAGGTAACAAACCTGAGCCAGGTAAACACGCTCACTAGGGGTGTGGATCTGTGTGCATGCGCCTCACCTCAAAAGCCTTGAAGACAGCCAGGGGGCCGGAGCCAGGAGCAAACGACGGCCCGGAAGGAGCAGCCGTCGAAAGAAGCCATGAACCAGCCGATTGCGCCCCATCCTGCCCCCGAGCACACTGGGGCCAGGGGGGACTGAAAGCTTAGCCACCAGCAACGGCCCGGACAGAGGAAACCAGGCCGGGACCAGCCAATTGCGCCCCATCCAGCACACTGGGGCCGGGACAGGGAGAAACGGACCCCTTCCGTGTGTGCGACGGCCCAGAAGGAGGAAGCCAGCCCAGCAGCCGTCGAAAGATGCCAGGGACCAGCCTATTGCGACCCATCCTGGCCCCGAGCACGCTGGGGCCGGGGTTGGGGGGGGAGGGGGCGGGGGGGAACTAACAGCTCAGCTGTCCGCCGCCTGAGGAACCCGCACCCAAAGGGATGCGACAAGGAACCGACCTGCCCACCGCCGGGAAATACGCCACAGCAACGCGTGGCCGGGTACACTAGTTATAATTTAAAATGTTTTATGCCATCTCTTTACCTGATCTGATAGAAGGCCACAAAAATGACCTAGGGGTTGGAGCTCCTTCCCTATGAGGAAATGCTAAGGAGTTGGCCATTCTGGGAAAAGTGATGCAAAATTGGATGGATGGCTGTTGTGGGTTTTCCAGGCTGGATGATTGAGGTCTGGTCGTTTTTGCGCCTAACATTTTGCCCACATTAGAAGCCAAAATGACCAGACCACAGCCACACGGCCCAGAAAGACCACAGCAACCAGTTGATTCCAGCTGTGAAAGCCTTCAGCAATATATTAGATGGACAATATATTAGGAGCAGCAGTGGTGTAGTGGCTAAGAGCAGTGGCTAAGAGCAGGTGCACTCTGATCTGGAGGAACCGGGTTTGATTCCCAGCTCTGCCGCCTGAGCTGTGGAGGCTTATCTGGGGAATTCAGATTAGCCTGTGCACTCCCACACACGCCAGCTGGGTGACCTTGGGCTGGTCACAGCTTCTCGGAGCTCTCTCAGCCCCACCTACCTCACAGGGTGTTTGTTGTGAGGGGGGAAGGGCAAGGAGATTGTCAGCCCCTTTGAATCTCCTGCAGGAGAGAAAGGGGGGATATAAATCCAAACTCCTCCTCCTCCTCCTCCTCCTCCTCTTCTTCTTCTTCTTCTTCTACTACTACTACTACTACTACTACTACTACTACTACTTCTACCACTACCCCATGGCATTCTTACTCCTCCTACACTGGCTGTTGGGGATCACAGACGCCCAAACCTGACAGTCCCAATGTAGATTCTCTGCCGGCTGCTGCAACTTAAACCCCCCCCCCCCCCCCAAGTCATCACAGTAGGAGATCACTGTTGGTGTTTTCTTCCCCATTCCCTTAAGGTTTGGACGGAGAGAGCCAAAGGAAGAGCAGCTGGTGACTCTGGCGAAGGGAAGAAGAGGAAGCACCCGGAAGGTGTCGGCGATGACGGGCAAGAAAGCCCGGAACAAGAATCGAAAGAGAACATCAGCTCCGCCAAGAAACCCAAACCTTCTGACGGGACAGCGTGCTCGAAGCTAGCAGCGTTTGCGTTCAAGCAGAGCTAACTGACCGTTGTTGCCTTGAAAAAAATCATATTGTATGAACAGCCCAGCCAGCAGGTAACCACAGAGAAGAGGTGGTTTTGTTTTGAGCGTTCCAGCATCGAAGCTCTTTCTGGAAATAGTTCTGCACCCTTGGATGGGTGCGGATGAATCTATGCCTGTCTTGCATAGAGTAATTGCTCGTTCCGTTTGCCACTGTGTATGTTAGAGGGGTTACCATTTTAAGCTGTGTTACCCAAGGAGTTTGGTCTCAACAGAGTCTGAATCAATGAGCCAAGAGCCATATATTTCCCTGCTGAGATTTTTCCAACGGCTTGACATCTTGCCTTTGGAATGGTACACCATAGCAATGCAAAGCAACAGAATAAAGTGACTTCGGTCGATGGCCCATGCACTAGGTTGGCACAAAAATGCTCTCATGACCCTAGAGCTGCGCTTTGCACCTTGGGAATTGAAGCAGTCTTTCTCCAGACGCGCTTCTTATGTTGTCTCTAAAGGTGGGTAGGAAATTTTTGTACGTAATCGCTCTGTTTGTTGGAGCTTGTACGTTCTCCCCCCCCCCCCCCCCAGCAGATCAGCGAACTGACTGAATTATAGAGTAAGAGTCATTCAGCCCACACCTGGTTTGTGTAGTTCAGCCCTACCCTGGAGAAGAATGTGGGAAAGATTTATCGTCTTGGGTATACAGAGGTATCGTTGGACATGTCCGTGTGCTATATTGCAAACAGACTCACCTGGGCTCAGGTGGTTCCACAGTTTTCTCTCCACAATGTTAGGATGTTTGTATTTTTTTGTTTCCTTTGTAACTAAATAAAGAAACAACATTTTTGTATCTTGTTCTATGGACGCTCTGTTCTCACTTTCAGAACTTCCTGCTGAAGCCACTCCAGGTAACTAGATTGTACACCATCTCTTGTTTCTTGCCTTGAGTCACATCTCTTTAAGTATCTTTATGTGGGCCATTTAAACTTGCTAATTTTTTAGGTCAAGAATTAAACATTTTGGGTAACTTTTCCAGCGTTCTCAATGTGATCAGAAGCCACAATCTGCCAGAGCGCAGTCTTAGAATCTGTCCTAGCAGTTAGCCCTCTTGACTTGGAGGAAGTGAAGAAGAACGCAGAAGTCATCTCCTCTTCTTAAAAGTTGTGAAAATCTTCCCTATGGCTTTAACTCCTTCACATAGCGAAGAAGAAGAACAGTTGGATTCATGTCCCCCCTTTCTCTCCTGTAAGGAGAAGAAAAAGAGTTGGATTTATGTCCCCCCTTCTCTCCTATAAGGAGGAGGAGGAGTTGGATTTTTGTCCTTCCTTTCTCTCCTGTGAGGAGACTCAAAAGGGCTTACAAACTCCTTTCCACCTCTCACAACAAACACCCTGTGAGGTGGGTGGGGCTGAGAGAGCTCTGAAGAACTGTGACTAGCCCAAGGTCATCCAGCTGGCACGTGTCAGAGTGCACAAGCTAATCTAGTTCACCAGACCAGCCTCCACAGCTCAAGTGGCAGAGCGGGGAATCAACCCCGGTTCCCCAGATTGGAGTGTACCTGCTCTTCACCACTACACCATGCTGGCGATTCTATCATCTGTATTGGTGGGGCTGAGAACATTGAGCTCCCGGAGTTCTTATATTTGTGCTTCTGCATGAAACCAGAAGAGTCAGAAATGGAGAAAATGGGAATCTTTCACTGGAGTTTCTAAGCAAAGAACTGGAGGACTGAATTTACATGTAGATGAACTCTTAGGAAAGCCATATTGACAGAGAAAGAGAGATGCAGGTTTCAGTGGCATAGATACAGAGGAAGTATCAGAGGGTGAGGACTTGGCTCATTTCCCTTGCTCTCTCCTTTTGCACCAGGGGCGACTGACTGCAGAGACTTGTTCTGATTTCATCGTTATTGCCCCCTGAAATGAAGTTTGCCTGGCAAGGGGATGATGGGAGAACAGGTTATCTCAATCTACACGGTCATTTTTAGTCTACTCTTCCTCTAAGAAGCTCATAGCAGTACACACAGGTCCCCTTCCCACACCTTGTCCTTCCCAACACACTTGTGAGGTAGATTTGGCTGAGAGTGACCGGCTGGAGCCCACCTTGTTAGTATGGTAGAAGAAGAGTTTGGATTTATATCCCCCCTTTCTCTCCTGCAGGAGACTCAAAGGGGCTGACAATCTCCTTGCCCTTCCCCCCTACAACAAACACCCTGTGAGGTAGGTGGGGCTGAGAGAGCTCCGAGAAGCTGTGACTAGCCCAAGGTCACCCAGCTGGCGTGTATGGGAGTGTACAGGCTAATCTGAATTCCCCAGATAAGCCTCCACAGCTCAGGCAGCAGAGCTGGGAATCAAACCCGGTTCCTCCAGATTAGATACACGAGCTCTTAACCTCCTACGCCACTGCTGGTAGTGATTGGAGACCCAGATTCAGACTCCGTATGCCAGTCCTGTGCTTTGACTACTCACGGTACTACGTGGAGCTGAAAGAGGAGTAGTAGAAGAAGAGTTTGGATTTATACCCCACCTTTCTGTCCTCTAAGGAGACGCAAGGTGGCTTACAAACTCCTTTCCCATCCTCTCCCCACAACAGACACCTAGTGAGGTCGGTGGGGCTGAGAGACTTCAGAGAGAACTGGAACTAGTTCAGTTATTGCACTGTTATTTAATAAATGACACTAATAATTTCTTCTTATGTCTTATTATTTCACATAAGAGCACTAACCAAAAAAATATAGTCCAGTGCAAACTATCATAACAAGTCAAACCTGTTCAACAGATATACACGAACCTATTTAACATGTACGTGTAAAACATGAACATATTCAACAAATGGGATTATTTCGTTCAGTGAAAAGCCTCCGAGAGGCACATATCACAATTCCTGCCGGTGACGATGTAAGCAATCCATCACAAAGATGTCAGTTTCATATAATTGATGCAAACGACAAGCTTCTCGGTTTCGCTTGTTTCTGTGGTTCTTCCTCGGAAGATTCCAGAAAGAATAAATGAACACTATGAGAAAACATGCTTGTGTAAGCATCATAAACCTGGCTGTGCCAGATGAAGCTCTAAAGTATTTTAAAAATAACTAGAATATTTAAATAAACATCATTGTATACTTGGGACTGGATTTATAATAATGATGCTTTAACACAGTGGTGGCGAAGCTATGGCACGGGTGCCAGAGGTGGCACTCAGAGCCCTCTCTGTGGGTATGCACACACAGAGTGCCCCCCCCCCCCAATCTAGGCTGGCCTGGGCTGCTGGGCTCGATTATTAGCATTAAACCTAAGACCTAGTTTTGGGGAAGCAGTGTCGGTAACCCTGTTAAACGCTGTTAAACCCCACTGATTTTCATGTGAAGAACTAAAGCACGATCCTTTACCTGGGAGTAAGCTCGGTTGCTGGCAATGGGGCTTGCTTCTGAGTAAACCCTCCTAGGGTCATGATTCACCCGTTCGAAGAGTTGCATAGTTGCTTCAAAGCCAAACCACCAACTACCACCAAGCTTACTCCTTATTAACGCACGCCTCGGAGCCGACTGGTTTTTCTATACTAAAACCTCAGTATTCAGGTTAAATTGCCGTGTTGGCACTTTGCGATAAATAAGTGGGTTTTGGGTTGCAATTTGGGCACTCGGTCTCGAAAAGGTTCGCCATCACTGCTTTAACATGAACCGACTGATGCCCTCAATATTAATTCTTACCTATAGATCTGCACTCACCTGCAACGTAGCTAATTTTTTCTCCAAGGCTGTGAAAACAGCCACTGGATTCTGTAAGGCTGTGGACATTCAAGATGTCCGTTGCCAGGACACGGAGTTTTAAGTACAAATTGTATCATTGATCCAGACGGAAGGATAAGTGATCAAGGAGATGCGACCGCATGCCTCATTTGAACCACAAATCAAAACTTGGGTGGGTGTAGTGTTTACAAAGGAGAGGAGTTTGCTGGTAGGGGACAACAGCTGAAGAATGAGCAGGGAGCAAGGAATTTTCCAGTGTGAATTACATCTCAAGCTGTGAATTCACCAAGTGGCCATGGGCTAGATAGATAACCCAGCATTCTTCGCTTCCATTTCGAAATGCTTGCTGAGTAGAAGGACAGAATATAAGCTGCTATGTCTTAATCTCAGCCAGTTAGCTCTTAGATTACTGTATCTAATAGAAATCCCACTGACCTCTGAAACCATTTAAAGCAGTGGTGGGATCCAAACATTTTAGTAACAAGTTCCCATGGTGGCTGGGCGAGGCACGATGGGGGCGGGGGCGGGCATTCTGGGGGCAGGGCGTTCCTGGGCGGGGCTGTGGCAAGGACGCAGCCGCTGCGCCGGTCCTTGGGCAGGAAACGAATGCACGCAGGCGCAGGCTGCCACGCATGCCGGTGCACCTCCTGCTAGACTGCTTCATGTTCTGCGTGCTACTGCTGAGAGGAGGGGTGTAACTAAGGCAGAAATCACCCATTAGTAACCCCCTCTCGGCACACACCAATAATTAGTAACCTACTCTCAGGTATCTGCTGGATCCCACCTCTGATTTAAAGGGAAAAAACCACGCGTTGCGCCTGCCGCTATTTACCATCTCGTATAATTCATAGGTCAATCATAAGATATGTGTCAATCACAGTGCAACATCAGTGCAGTATCAAGTACAACAATCTTAACACATCAAAGTACTCTATAACATTTGTAAATCAAGACGTCCTGTCATATGTAGCAGAATTCGACAACAACCAAAGAAACGTCCTTAAAGTAGCGCAATGCACCTCAACGATGATGAAGTTCAATACTGCTGTTCTCCGTATTGACATCTTGATTTACAAATGTTCTAGAGTATTTTGATGAGTTAAGATCGTTGAGCCTGAGTAGTGCTTGGGAGACCACCAAGGAAATCCAGGGTTTGTATTGTCGAAGGCTTTCTGAGTAAGAAAGCCCGGAAACCACACAGCACCCAAGTAAACCATTTTGTTTTTAAAATTTGTTGTTGCAAACTCATTCCAGGTTCTGCCCCACAGAACCCACAGTTAGAGGTTACAGTAGCACGATCTAAGGCGCAGATAAGTAAGGCAAACTACCAATAAATAAAAGAGGGACAGTCCTTTTCTGGAGTCCCCTGTCCGTTCCCAGTTTCTAAGCTACTGTTTTGCAAGGAAAATCCTCATCTGGCCCCGAGCAGCATTCGCATTACATCTGTGTGACATTCGAAGCCCATTTCCTCAGCCCCGGCAGTCTTTGTTGCCCTGTTTGTAATAAAATTAACGTTCAAAGAGCCCTCCAGGCCAGAGAACATTTGCAAAGAACATCTTGAAAAGAGACGTCTGGAGGTTTCGGTAGTCTGAGGGAGCAGACGGCTTCCTAAGGATTGCAACATTTCGACCATTTCAAAGGAATTAACTGCAAATTTAACTTTACTTGAAACAGAGAACAGCGGGAAAATTAACGTGACCTTAAAGGCAAGCAGATGATGGCAGCAGAGAATTAAGACCACTGTCGCCCTATACATGCCCACCTCTGAGCTAGTCCCAGTGGGATTTATGTCACATGCGCAACTGTAACCTCTCTCTGTGGGTTCTGTGGGGCAGAACTTGGCATGAGTTTGCAACAACAATTTTTAAAAACAAAATGGTTTACTTTCTTAACACATAATATATAACATCAACATTTGACATCACACTTCAAAGTCCTGTTCAGGTTGCATTTTCAAGTCCTTATATTTACAGTCTACTGATACTGCCAAGTCCAATTCTTCTTTGCAAGTGGGTTGGCTCCTGAAGACTCCAAGGGCTTGATGAACAGGCTTCAACATGATGAAGGTTTCCAGGAGAACTCTCACCCATTACAAACATAAGAAACCCTTAACAAGGTGTTAAGGGCTTATACAAACCAAGGTCCGAGTCAGGTAGCCTGGTCTCCTCCCAACCACATGAGCTCTGCAGCCTTCTGCTGCTTTGAGTCTCCACCCCTTTCTGGGTCAACCCATTCTGAGCAAGGGGGTTACACAACGTTGCACTGAGTTTGAACCCCTCAGTTGTTTGGATGAGTGGGAAAAGACAGAAGACTCCTGCAGTTTGATGTGAGACCAGTGTTCCTCTTCTTCCCCATTTCAATTTCCCACACCAAGGAGAGGGCAGGAATCACTGAGCTGTTGTTTTACTGAAGGGCTTTCTTCTGGAATTCGCTGAAAGTCAGCAAGGAAAACAGCGAACGCGACTGAAAAAGCCGTTTAGCGGCATGTTAGGGTTAGAAATCGAGGGGAGGCCTCACAACCGCTGTTCTGAAAGACTGGCTGGAGAAGAAGAAGAAGAAGAAGAAGAAGAAGAAGAAGAAGAAGAAGAAGAAGAAGAAGAAGAAGAGGAAGAAGAAGAAGAGGAGGAGGAGGAGGAGGAAGAAGAAGAAGAAGAAGAAGAAGAGGAAGAGGAAGAGGAAGAAGAAGAAGAAGAAGAAGAGGAGGAGGAGGAGGAGGAGGAGGAGGAGGAGGAGGAGGAGGAAGAAGAAGAAGAAGAGAAGAAGAAGAAGAAGAAGAGTTTGGATTTATATCCCCCCTTTCTCTCCTGCAGGATACTCAAAGGGGCTGACAATCCCCTTGCCCTTCCCCCCTCACAACAAACACCCTGTGAGGTAGGTGGGGCTGAGAGAGCTCCGAGAAGCTGTGACTAGCCCAAGGTCACCCAGCTGGCGTGTGTGGGAGTGCGCAGGCTATTCTGAATTCCCCAGATAAGCCTCCACAACTCAAGCGGCAGAGTTGGGAATCAAACCCGGTTCCTCCAGATTAGATACACGAGCTCTTAACCTCCTACGCCACTTCTTCTACAAGAGGAAGAAGAAGAAGAAGAAGAAGAAGAGGAAGAAGAAGAAGAGGAAGAAGAAGAAGAAGAAGAGGAGGAGGAGGAGGAGGAGGAGGAGGAGGAGGAGAAGGAGAAGAGGAGGAGGCGGTGGAGGAGGAGGCGGAGTTTGGATTATATATATTGTTGTGAGGAGGAAAAGGCAAGGAGATTGTCAGCCCCTTTGAGTCTCCTGCATATATATATTCAATCTCCTTGCCTTTTCCCCCTCACAACAAACACCCTGTGAGGTGGGTGGGACTGAGAGAGCTCCGAGAAGCTGTGACTAGCCCAAGGTCACCCAGCTGGCGTGTGTGGGAGTGTACAGGCTAATCTGAATTCCCCAGAGAAGCCTCCACAGCTCAGGCGGCAGAGCTGGGAATCAAACCCGGTTCCTCCAGATTAGAAGCACTTTTTCCTTTATCTGAATCCTAGAGATCTGGAATGATAGAGCATCTGCAAGTAATGATGGGTCGTCGACCTATTAACACCTTGGCCTCCCTTGGAACTGTCGGCACCTAATTTTGAGACCACCTTGACATTTTCAAACAGTCCTTCAGGTCAGAAACTCCGTGGGCATCTGGAAGCAGACCCCGGATTCCAATAATCTTGCTCCATTGCTCAATTTTTTTAACGCATTTCATGTGTTTATTCCCGGCCCTTCTACCAAAATACTGTGAACGGCTCACAAAACCGAAAACACTGAAATACGGGCTTAAAAACACATTCACTCTCGTCTAATAATATGCCGATTATGACAATCCCCTCTATGGAGCAGCAGTGGCGTAGGAGGTTAAGAGCTCGTGCATCTAATCTGGAGGAACCGGGTTTGATTCCCCGCTCTGCCACATGAGCTGTGGAGGCTTCTCTGGGGAATTCAGATTAGCCTGTGCACTCCCACACACGCCAGCTGGGTGACCTTGGGCTAGTCACAGTTCTTGGGAGATCTCTCAGCCCCACCCACCTCACAGGGTGTTTGTTGTGAGGGGGGAAGGGCAAGGAAGGGCAAGGGGGGATATAAATCCAAGGGAAGGGCAAGGGGGGATATAAATCCAAACTACTACTACTACTACTACTACTACTCCTCTTCCTCTTCTTCTTCATATCCCTCATTGACATATAATAATACTACATAAATCAAATCCATTTCAGGTGTCCTCCTCCATCAGGTATCTCTGAAGGCTGGTCTTCTTACCTTTGTATTTCTTTTCCTTTTACATAAAATTTTACAATCTCAGCTGTTTGAGAGTGTCTGGATAAAGAACCCTGGTTTTGGTACATTACTGGTAAGATACCCAACCTTGGGCAACCTTTTCACAGAAGCATCAGACCCTACTGAGACCTCTGTCCTCCCCAGCCTCCATCCCCAAATATTCAGGAGTTTTGCTTCCTGGATTTGGCAAATCTACCCACCCACCCCCCGCACAAAAAATGGAATAAAAGGAGGTCAGTAGCACCTCTTTTCAGCAAGAAATGGCAAAGGAGAAACAGGCTAATTTCCCCCACCCCCCAGAACGCACACCCTGTTCTCCAGGATAAACCAATCACAGAGTCTGGGTTGGGAAAGGGAAAACCGCCGCGGAGCAGAGTGGAGTCTTGCTTGTAACTTTCACTGGCTGTGTTTGCTGGCGTTTCAACTTTGGAGCCCTTCTCAGGGTGAACATCTAACCTAAGGTCATGTTACTTCACTTTGTTTAACTAGCAAACCGGGCTGAAAACGCCAAACTTCTGCAAACACTGAAGCCAAAACCTCCCTCTACACCAGGGGTGGGCAATTATTTTTTCCATGGGGCTGCATAAGAAACAGAAAATATTGTGGAGGGCCAGGCCAAAAGGGTGAACTCAATTCTGCATAATAGGGGCTGATAAGTGACAGACAGATGCACAGATCAACTTGGAATCAGTGGCAACAGTTCTGCATACAACACTATTTGGCACAAAGAATCATAGGCTTAACCTACCTGCATAGTTGTCCACTGTGACAATCAAGCAAGTGGGGAGACTTAAGTCCCTTGACCTACTTTTTTCATCGACTGGTGCTTTTGAAAGCCCCGCAGAAGCCAGTTGCCTTGGCGGGGGGAGGCGCTTTTGAAAGCCCCGCAGAAGCCGGCAGCCAAGGCAACCGCTTCTGCGGGGCTTTCAAAGGCGCCTCGCTCCCCAGCAAGGCAGGGGGGCCAGTCAGGGTCATCCGGCGGGCCGGATGTGGCCCCCGGGCCGTATAATGCCCAGACCTGCTCTACACGAAACTCCGGGACTCTTTAGTTTGGAGAGGAGACGTCTGAGGGGGGATATGATTGAAGTCTATAAAATTATGCATGGGGTAGAAAATGTCAACAGAGAGAAATTTCTCTCTCTTTCTCACAATACTAGAACCAGGGGGCATCCATTGAAAATGCTGGGGGGAAGAATTAGGACTAATAAAAGGAAACACTTCTTTATGCAACTTGTGATTGGTGTTTGGAATATGCTGCCACAGGAGGTGGTGATGGCCACTAACCTGGATAGCTTTAAAAGGGGCTTGGACAGATTTATGGAGGAGAAGTCGATCTATGGCTACCAATCTTGATCCTCCTTGATCTCAGATTGCATATGCCTTAGCAGACCAGGTGCTCGGGAGCAGCAGCAGCAGCAGCAGCAGAAGGCCATTGCTTTCACCTCCTGCACGTGAGCTCCCAAAGGCACCTGGTGGGCCACTGCGAGTAGCAGAGTGCTGGACTAGATGGACTCTGGTCTGATCCAGCAGGCTTGTTCTTATGTTCTTATGATGGGCAGAAAATGCCTCTGAAATGGGGGGAAAGCGGTTCCTTTAAAACGGGGGAAACAAATACTCTGTTTCCGTATATGTCTTAGCTTCATGGAGAGACAGGTATGTCTGTAGACTAAACAGTTAAATGGAACCTCTGTGCCCAGAAGCAGCATAGTTGTCATCACCAGATGCTGGAGGCTCCTAACAAGGAATACCCATCTTCTGTGTCCTACATATGCCTGGCCCTTGTTGGAGTAGATGGATCTTAATTTCATCCTGGAATTGTGAGGCCACAAAGATAAAGTCAAAGGACAAGGGTGTCTGTCGAGGTGGTTTTCCCTAAGTTCTACTCAAATGAAGTTCAACCTGCAGAAGTTACAAATGAAGTTCAACCTGCAGAAGTTACAAAGTGTAGCAGGAATGTGTGCAAAGAGCCAACAGGTTGCAGCAGTTATGGCGACCCCATAGGGCAGGGGTCCCAGGCAACATGACACCTGCCAAAGTTTCTTCTAGTGCCCGCCAGGTGTTTTTAGGAAGTGGCAGGGGCAGATAAGGCTTTTGCCAAGGAAGGCCTCTGATTGATTAGTGGAGATTTGATTGGCTGCGCATTTTTAATTAAGCAATGCCAAGCATGTTGAAGCTGGCTCTGCCTCCTGCAGCGGCCATTTTGGTGGCAACCATTTTGCTGCCACTCCCACCTGGATGTGCCAGAATTCCAGCTCTGCCCGAAGTTTCAAAAGGGTTGGAGATCCCTACGATAGGGCTTTCAAGTTAAGAGATATTCAGAGGTGGTTTGCCGTTGCTGGCCTCTGGACAGCAACCCTGGATTTGGGGTACTGTGTGGTTTCCGGGCTGTACGGCCGTGTTCTAGCAGCATTCTCTCCTGACGTTTCGCCTGTATCTGTGGCTGGCCTCTTCAGAGGATCCTCTGAAGAGGCCAGCCACAGATGCAGGCGAAACGTCAGGAGAGAATGCTGCTAGAACACGGCCATACAGCCCGGAAACCACACAGCACCCAAGTGATTCCGGCCGTGAAAGCCTTCGACAATACAAAATGGTTTACTTTCTTAACATATAACAACAAACATCAACATTTAACATCACACTTCAAGGTCCTGTTCAGGTTTCATTTCAAGTCCTTCTAGTTACAGTCTTCTGATATTGCCAAGTCCAGTTCTTCTTTGCAAGTGGGTTGGCTCCTGAAGACTCCAAGGGCTTGGTGAACAGGATTCAACATGATGAAGGTTTCCAGGAGAACTCTCACCCATTACAACCACAAAAAAACCCTGAAACAATAAACTCCAACATTTACAACATAGCAAAAATAAACTACCACCTTCCCAGTAGTTCCCAACAACATTGCAGTTACCTTAACAAGGTGTTCAGGGCTTATACAAATCAAGGTCCAAGTCTGGTAGCCTTGTCTCCTCCAAACTACATGAGCCCGGCAGCCTCTTGCTGCTGTGAGTCTCCACCCCTTTCTGGGTCAACCCATTCTGAGCATGGGGGTTACACTACCGCTGGGGTCCCCCAACATGGTGCTCATGGGCACCTATCAACATCCTTTCTGGCTCCTGCCAAGTGTTTTCAGGAAGTGGGCGGGGCTAAGTACGGCTTGTGCCAGGCTTCTAATTGGTCACTGAAGATTTGATTGACTGTGCAGATTTTTAAGAAGAAGAAGAAGCCACTGAGAGATCCCTCCCCTCCAATAGCCCTGTGCCCCATTGAGATCCCTTCCCTCCAGCAGCACTGTGCCCCACTGAGATCTCTCCTGTCCCTTTTCGGCCTTTCCCGACGTTGCGGCCAATCTGCAAGGGGCGCAGCGGTCGGATCTTTCATGGCCGTCTGCTAATGAGATGGTCTCAGCCTGGAGCTATGCCTCTGTCTGGCTGCCCGGCTGTTTTGGCTACCCGGGAAGCGAAAGACGTCAGGTGGCCTCGTGCAGGTGTAACCTCAGCTTGTGGGTTCTGTGGGGCAGTACTTGGAAGGAGTTGCAAAGAACCAAATTTAAACAAAACAGTGTACTTCTCTTTACAAATAACATTAAACATCAACATTTAACATTACAATTCAAGGTCCTGTTCAGGTTGCATTTCAAGTCCTTCTAGTTACAGTCTTCTGATACTGCCAAGTCCAATTCTTCTTTGCAAGTGGGTTGGCTCCTGAAGACTCCAAGGGCTTGATGAACAGGATTCAACATGATGAAGGTTTCCAGGAGAACTCTCACCCATTACAAACACAAAAAAACCCTGAAACAATAAACTCCAACATTTACAACATAGCAAAAATAAACAACTACCTTCCCAGTAGTTCCCAACAATATTGCTGTTTACCTTAACAAGGTGTTAAGGGCTTATAGAAATCAAGGTCCGAGTCTGGTAGCCTTGTCTTCTCCAAAGAGCTCTGCAGCCTTTCTGCTGCTCTGAGTCTCCACCCCCTTACTGGTTCAACCCATTCTGGGCATGGGGGTTACACAGGGTGTTGGCTAGTGCTTGATTCCCGGGGTGGTGCTTCTGAGAGGAGGGGGGAGATAAACGGATAGACCTAATTTCCGAGTTCTGGTGGGCATGCCGTTATTGTAGCTTGGATGTGGAAATTCCCGGAGGTTTGGGATTGCAGGTTCTGGAGATGGGAAAGACCTTAGCAGGGCATAGAATCGTCGACCTGGAGGAGACCCCAAGGGCCATCCAGTCCAACCCCCTCCAATGCAGGAACACACAATCAAAGCACTCCTGACAGATGGCCGTTCGGCCTCTCTTTAAAAACCTCCCAAGAAGGAGATTCCACCACACTCCAAGGTAGTGCATTCCACTGTCCAACAGCCCTTATTGTCAGGAAGTTTTTTCCTGATGTTTAAGTGGAATCTCTTTTCCTTCACCTTGAACCCATGACTCCTGGTCCTGGTCTCTGGAGCAGCAGGAAACAAGCTTGCTCCCTCACCAACATGACATCCCTTCAGATATCTAAACATGGTTATCGTGCCACCTCTTAACCTTCTCTTCGCCAAACTAAACATCCCCAGCTCCCTAAGCCTCTCTTCGTAGGGCATGGATTCCAGACCTTTGACCATTTTGGTTGCCCTCCTCTGGATCCGCTCCAGCTTGTCAATCTTCTTGAATTGCGGTGCCCAGAAACGTACACAACATTCCAGGTGAGGTCTCACCAATGCAGAATAGAGAGGTACAATTACATCCTTCATCTAGATCAGGGATCTTCAAAATATGGCCCTCCAGATGTGCGTGGACTACAATTCCCATCAGCCCCTGCCAGCATGGCCAAGTGGCAGGGCTGATGGGAATTGTAGTTCATGAACATCTGGGGGGCCATAGTTTGAAGACCCCTGATCTAGATACTATACTCCTCTTGATACAGCCCAGAATTCCATTGTCTTTCTTGGCCGCTGCATCTTGCCATCGAGTCACATACACGCTACAGGGGTCAGTGCTATCAGTCACAGACCAGGAAAGGGATTTAGGCGTCTTAGTTGATAGTTCCATGGGAATGTCAACTCAATGCATGGCAGCTGTGAAAAAGGCAAACTCTATGCTGGGGATCATTAGAAAAGGAATTGATAATAAAACTGCAAAGATTGTCATGCCCTTATATAAAGCAGTGGTGCAACCGCACTTGGAGTACTGTGTCCAGTTCTGGTCGCCGCATCTCAAAAAGGATATTGAGGAGATAGAAAAAGTGCAGAGAAGGGCAACAAGGATGATTGAGGGACTGGAGCACCTTCCCTATGAGGAGAGGCTGCGGCGTTTGGGACTCTTTAGTTTGGAGAGGAGGCGGCTGAGGGGGGATATGATTGAAGTCTACAAAATTATGCATGGGGTAGAAAATGTTGACAGAGAGACATTTTTCTCTCTTTCTCACAATACTAGATGTAGTAGTGCACTGCCGACCCAGCAGCACCGTAGTAGAACGTTGGGATGCCAATGGACCTGCGGCCTTGCCGGTCGCATCGCACCCCCACTCCTCATCCCCCCATGAGTCACGGGTCATGAACTGTCTGGCTCAGTCACGAGCGCATGGGGTTAATGGTCTGCCCCAGGTGAGGATTAGGCTCAGGCAGCGGTATGCTCCCTCTCATGCGTAGCTGAGTAAGAGATCATACATCACACTTGATGATCTCCCGACCTCCGCCCTCCCGATTCTCCCGGAACTCCCCAGTCCTCCCTTCTACCGCCCGATAGGGTAACAATAAAAGGTTGCCGGAACCCGGCAGGCGAGGGGCTTCGCTAGGAACACGGACCGACCTCCGGTCTCCCGCTGCCTGGCGATCTCCGCAGATGTTTATCTCCAGCGTCCTCGTCCTCGTTCTTCACGGCTGACCCAGCGTGGAGATTGCGAGCCCCACAAGCTGGTGCGAAACCGGGGAATCTCGAACCTCCCACCCTGCTCACGATCGCCTGGGGAAGGGCAGCGGTACCGAAGTCCAGCTGGATGGTAGCATCCAGGGACCACCCGTTTGATTATCGCCTGTCCTCTGAATCGAGCGCATCCAGGGCGACTTCGCATTTCCCTGGGACACTCTCGTCCAGTAGGAACACCCGGTGAGTATAGAGGCTTACAAAAGCAGGGCTTATGACCAAGCGCGTTGACAAACTGAAAGCGTTAGCGAGGAAATGCGGCGGGGTCCCGTAAAGGGGAGCTTTCGCATAAAATTGGTTGAGGAGATTGAAGCTCAGTGTCCATGGTACCCAGAGGGGGGACGTTGAATCTTAAGGACTGGGGAAAACATCCGAGGCACTCTTGCTACAGAGCCTCAGCAGCGCCCGATGTCTGGCTGCTACTGGCGATGGAGACAATGTTTTGTAAGCCATCAGCCTGCTGAACCCTCTGGCTCTCCCCTTGCTGTAGGCCGCCCTCCTTCGATCTTTCACCTTCAACGAATTTCCAACCCGGAATTTTCTCTATCCACTAGATTGGGCCTGTCCTCGCTTCTGCCCCCCCTCGCTCCCTTCACCCATTTCAAACTCTCAGCGGCTCAGCCGCCCCCCTCTACTGCTCCGCCTTCATTTTCCGAAGCCACTGCACCTCGTCCAGCGCCCGCATTAATGCGCGGGTTTCAAAACTCTACATAGAGCCATTATTAGCCACGATCTGCAGAGGGAAAACCTAATGAGGAGAGACGATACCGATATATCAACTTACACATTGTGCCGATCCACTTCCCAGATACCGTGGGGGAGGGATGGCATAGATTAGTGGCGGGTTGTCGAGCACCGCCCTTGAGCTATAAAATCCTCCACCGGAGAGCTCCACTTAAAGCGGTCGCGGGATAATAGAGTCCACCAGCCTATGTTAGAAGCATGCCGAGGAGCAGTCGGTGAGGAGAATCACTTAATGGTTCCAGGCGACTGGAAGACCACCTTCGCATGCTCCTGAGCCAGCACAATGTTGTGATCTGGGAGAAGCGAGTTCCGCCAACAATGCATCCCAGCAGGAGCCGCCTCCGGCGCTTCTACCTAACCGCTCAACTTTCACGGTTTCGATGCCTTTGCCGAATCCCAACGATCCGATTGTCCTGCCTGAAATTGCCTTACCCTTCACAGTCATGGAGAGTGCGCCTATAAGGCATTTATCAAAGTCCCCAATGCCCGGCCAGCCAACCCAGAGTTTCTCCACCATCCGGCCAAAACCCCAAAGAGCCCTATGCCGAGGTTTGTGAACAGGCTCCAGGAGGCCCTCAAAGAGGCAGGTTGACAACGAGGAGGCCAAATTCGGCGAACTCCTTAAAAGCATACTTGCCAAGGAGAGCGCCTCGCTGAGTGCCGCCAGCGATGCAGGCCTAGAAGGAACCCGAGCTGGCCGACATGCTCAAAAGCTTACCAGGACATGGGTCTTTAAGCCCATCAAGCCAGCCTTCTAATTAGCCGCCCTCTCCGCTGCCATGGGGCAGCCCAAAGACAGTGTTTCCAATTGCGGCAAGCCAGGACATTTCGAGGAGGAATTGCTTAGAGCTGCCAGCCGGGGAGCCTACCCAACCCTGGCGGAGGAGGGTCTCTCCCCAGAGGGGCCGAGGCCCCCCAGGGGAAAGTCTAGGGCAGGCGCTCCCAATGCTCGCTGGGGAGGCCCAGCGCCCGGGCATCTCCAGCCGGAACCCAAGATCAGCGCCTCGACCCCCCCTTCCCGGAGCTCCCCATGAGATCACTGCTAAACTCCAGCTCAGTATAGTGATCCCATCCCCACGGGGACCATTAGAGGCTGGCAGGGTCTTGCCAAAGCTTCCATGCCCGCTAGACAAGGGGTTGTTCATCATCCAGGGGTCATCGACCCCCATGCCATGCACCGAGGGAGCCATCCACGCCCAGAGTATGGACAAACATCCCACTTAGAAACTGCCAAGTTCACCTGAACACCCTGCCTCTATGCTCTCACTTGAGTCTTCTCTAGAGTTCAGCTAATCTGAATCGTTGCAAGCTCCCCTCCTCTACGTCTATACTTCCTGCCCTGCTGGCCCCTTCTACTTCCAAAGTCCACCATGCACCTCAGCCCAGTGCCCCAGAATAGCACGCAGCATTTCAAAATCTCTACAGAGTCCTGAGTCACTGGAGTACAACAGAGAAATGCTGGCGGGAAGAGGGACAGCTGCCGTTTTGAACCCTCTTCAGAATGCCCCATAGCCAATCTACAGGACAATGAGGCATGGAAAGGGGAAGATGCTCGCACAATGGCCTTAAGCCAAAGGTCCCTGCGTGAAGAAGAAGCCCCCCCCCAGCCCTCTCAGCTGTAAGGTTCAAACCAGATCTCATAGCCTCTGAGCCTGTGTGCAAAACCACTTAAGCTCAAAGCTCCAGTAGCTTAACAAAATGCGTCCAACGCACCTCAGAGAGAGAGCAAAATCTCAAATCAGAGTTTACTGCAATCCTCCCTCGTTACTTTATATATTGCTCTGTATGCCTATGTATGTTCTGTATGTCTCTTGCCCCCTTTCAAAGAGACCTAAAGTTTTTCCCCTCATAGGGGGATTTTCCATCGTTTCTAAAGCTATGCTCCACCAATAGCTTCAATTAAAAGTTTTTCTCCTTCTGATTATGTTATTGCCAATGCCTTGAAAGGCTTAAGCCCATTACAGCATCCGCCCTAAAGCGGGACACAGCTGATCGTCGTGCTCCCCAGGATACCGATGGGACCTGCTTCAAGCCCAGCCTCCATCTTAGTTTAAACCTCAAAACTTTTCTTCAAACCTCTCCTTGAGAACCTTTTTCCTTAGTCCATCTGAGGCCTACACGCTTGCCACATTAGTGAGGCATGGGGTTACACATATGAAGCCAAAATCATTTCATGTACTCCCCACATTTCTCTGCTGAGCGCTCCCCTGGCTAGTCACAGTGCCAGGGGTCTCCTCCAGCCACACCTATCTTACACAGCCTCAGCTATATGAGGGGTGGGAAGCGAGAGCTCAAACCGGCCAAGGGTCCCTTACGGGGAGGAAGGTAGAGCTGACTTCCAAACCATACCTGCCTTCCCTTTCTACACACCCTCCCTCCTCTATTAGGCTACTTGCACCCCACCTCTAGATCTAGGATCTGATAAAGGGGTTTTTGCAAACCCCTCTCAATTTGCTCCTGTAGTCAAACCTCCAAGCCCAGGAACTGTTTTTTTCTTTGCATCTTTCTCTAAATCTTTCCTATAGATGCTATATTACGATATGACTATAATTGTGAATTGTTCCAAGATTTGCTTTGCGAAAAATCCACACCTTAGGCCGGTGGTGGGATTGTTTTACAAACAAACATCCGACCCTGGATATGACCTCTCCCCTTCTCCCTAAGCCCGGGCAATTCCCTGCACTTGTGACATCTCTTAGCATGAATGTTGCAGAGTGATGGGTTGGCCGAATGGAGCCAACTAAGCCCTAGCAGCTTAGCCAAAACATAAGCGAAGAAGGGGTAGTTCCCCCCCCATCGACCCAATCCAGGGTCTCATCCAGCAGACCATATCCAAGGAGTACTCTTCTCTATTCTCTATCTATCAAAATTGCCCGCCCCCACTCAGGGCTCGGGCTTTCCATTGTCATCTATAGAGCGAATTAGCTCAGCCAGCTGCATACAAAGGCCCTGGGGAAAAGCGTTGGCTTGTTTTCTCTTCTATACAGAGTCCAGTTAAGCCATGTCAGGCCAGCCCCATCCCGGAGGGAGGCCGGGGCCTCCCTGGAGGGATCCGACCCATGCAGCCCTGTTGAGAGAGAGCCGATCACCCCAGCCTGGGCCAAGATGGGAGGGGACCTCTCTGGAACCAGTCACACCCATTCTTCCGCGGAGTCGCCAGCCCTGGCTGCCCCCCCCCCCAGAATGGCAGCCCTGGGCCAGCTATGGCTCAAAGGTTGGCCTTGTGTGTCAGCTGCTCCTCATCTACAGCCCATCCATTCTCTCTCCCTCTCTACCCGCCCCTGGCTGAAACTTTGGAATTGCCCCAGCCAGGAACATTTCCTGATAGATTAACCCTTGGAGACTCTCCCACTGTTCTCAGCCCGGCTTGAATAATGTTGGAACCATGCCTTCTCTCACAACCCCTTGCTTTCGTGAGAATCACATGAACCCTACAATGCTAAAGAGACTATCAGTGCAGCTCTCCCTAAGGCTCTTGAAATCCACATGGACTCCTAAGCATGCATCGCTCTGTAGCTTTGGTAGTCAAACAGCAAAGAGCCATGCATTTGGACAATTATGCAACCACGGGTTGCCTTCCTTCACATACATCATCCAGCCTATGTATGCGTTTAGCCATGATGTTATTGTGCTGCATTTATTGCATGCCCCTAATTTTTTGAAGTTATGTTATTTGTTATTGCTGCATTTCCACGCCTGTCTGTGCTGCGGGACTCTCTGCTACCCCAGGCTCCCACCCCAGGGAGCCGGGACGCCCTTCGCCAGCTCAGCTCTGCCTTTCCGACCCCATACCAGTCCGGGCCAGTGCATTACCGCCCTCTCAGCGAGGAGTTCGTCTCCCCTAGCGACTTCCCTAATTACAGGAGTCCCGGACTCACGCTTGCTTCTTACAATGCACTAAGACTATTGGCCGGCTGGCCTGTGCCCTTCTGAGGGGATCCATCCAACTCTACCTCCACCGCTCTGGATGCCCTGGCCTCCGAGCAGCAGGAACTTCCGATCAGCGACCTTAGACAATCGTGCATGCTAATGATTACTTGTTATTATTGCACGTCACCAAGGTTGTGAGAATGCTTACATAATATGTGTTGTTTTTAAAATCTTTCTGAGTAATTCCCAGTTGATTCATATATGAAAGTGCGTGAGCTGCAAAGTTGTATCTAATCTGAGGTATGATGTTTTTTGCCCCATTGGTGGTCCAGCCCTCTGGAGGCTGGCTGCGGGAGGATGGTTGAAGTGCTATTGTACAGCTTTGCATTGGTTTGATTGTGTACCTCGCTTGGCCGGATCTTGTTTGCGTTCAATGCGTGTCTAATATTGCCTGTAGCGTGTGTAAGAAATTACTCGTTTCCCCTTGCCCGCGTGATTAATTTCTAATGTTACACAAGCAGCTCGGTCAGCTTGACCAGATGGCCCGAGGAGGAGACAAAGCCCCGCATATAGCATTTGGTCCCCTTTTTTTCTAAAATGTAAAAAAAGGAGATGTAGTAGTGCACTGCCGACCCAAGCGCACCGTGGTAGAGCGTTGGGATGCTGTGGACCTGCGAGCCTTGCCCGGTCGCGCCGCTACTTATCCTCAATGTCCCCATGAGTCCACGGGTCATGCGAACTGTCTGGCTCAGTCACGGTACGCATGGGGACAATGGTCTTACCCCAGGTGAGGATTAGGCTCCAGGCAGCATTATGCTCACCTCTCCATACCGCATTAGCCAAGATGAGATCATACATCACGCATGATGATCTCCCGACCTCCATACTCCCGTTCTCCCGGAACTCCCCAGTCACTCCCTTCTACCGCTGATAGAGTAACAATAAAGGTGCAGGAACCTTGGCAGGCGAGAGAACTTCGCTAGGAACCACGGACCTCCGGTCTCCAGCTATGGCGATCTCCACACCAGATGTTATCTCCGGCGTCTCGTCCTGGTTCTTCTGCAGCTGACAGCGTGGAATTAGAGCTACAACTAGAACTAGGGGGCATTCATTGAAAATGCTGGGGGGAAGAATTAGGACTAATAAAAGGAAACACTTCTTCACGCAACGTGTGATTGGTGTTTGGAATATGCTGCCGTTAGTGGTGGTGATGGCCACTAACCTGGATAGCTTTAAAAAGGGCTTGGACAGATTTATGGAGGAGAAGTCGATTTATGGCTACCAATCTTGATCCTCCTTGATCTCAGATTGCAAATGCCTTAGCAGACCAGGTGATCGGGAGCAACAGCCGCAGAAGGCCATTGCGTTCACATCCTACATGTGAGCTCCCAAAGGCACCTGGTGGGCCACTGCGAGTAGCAGAGAGCTGGACTAGATGGACTTTGGTCTGATCCAGCTGGCTTGTTCTTATGTTCTTATGTTCTTATGAGTCCCTCCAGAGCAGGGGCACGGACATTTGAAGAACAGCTGCCTTTCCCGAGCATCTTGAGGCCCAACCTGGAAATTGGCAACCCTGCTTTTTGGCCTGAAGACTTCTGGTTCTCTCGGGGGTTGATGGTCATACAAGGTGCCCACTGGAATATTTCTGCAGTGGTCTTCCATGAAGACCTGCTTCAGGTCTTCCAAGCCCCTTCGTGCTTGGCAAACCTTTGGCCGGACGCTTAGCTGCAGGTCAGCCACTTTTGAGAATCTCTTTTTCTCTTTCAAGCTGTAAGAAGACACTCTTTGCCACCAGCAAATGGCCAAGGTAGCCCATGGCTGGGGTAAGAACATACGAGAGCCGGTGTGGTGTGGTGTGGTTCAGAGCAGGTGGATTCTAATCTGGAGAAAAGGGTTTGATTCCCCACTCCTCCACCTGAGTGGTGGAGGCTTATCTGGTGAACCAGATGGGTTTCCGCACTCCTACATTCCTACTGGGTGACCTTGGGCTAGTCCCAGTTCTCTCTGGACTCTCTCAGCCCCACCTACCTCACAAGGTCGGTGGTGTGGGGAGAAGAAGGAAAAGGAGCTTGTGAGCCGCCTTGAGTCTCCCTACGGTTGAGAAAAGTGCGGGTACAAATCTAAACTCTTCTCTCTTCTTTAAATTTGCCATTTTTGGGCATCTTCTTTTGGCCTATCTGATAGTCTGTGAGCTACGTGCACAGGGAACTCGGCCGGTGATGCTGCCGGTGAACGTTCTATAGCTGACAGCCGTCTCCTGAATTGTCTGGATATTCCACAACATCCTATTGCAGTGGTGGCGAACCTATGGCACGGGTGCCAGAGGTGGCACTCAGAGTCCTCTCTGTGGGCACGCACAAGCAGAGTCACACACACACCCCACACACATCTAGGCTGGCCTGGGCCACTGGGCTCAATTATTAGCATTAAACCTAAGACCTAGTTTTGGGGAAGCAGTGTAGGTAACCCTGTTAAGCACTGTTAAACCCCACTGATTTTCATGGGAAGAACTAAAAGCGCTGATCCTTTACCTGGGAGTAAGCTTGGTTGCTGGCAATGGGGCTTGCTTCTAGGAGTAAATCCTCCTAGGGTCATGAGGATTCACCCGTTTGAAGAGATTTGCCAGGGTTGCTTTTAAAAGCAAAAGCCATGCGACTACCCCAATCTTTCTCCCACAGCAACGCAGCGCCTTCGGAGACCAACTGGTTTTCTAAACGCTAAAACCTCAATTATTCAGGATCAAATTGCGGGTCCCGGCACTTTGCGATAAATAAGTGGGTTTTGGGTTGCAATTTGGGCACTCGGCCTCAAAAAGGTTCGCCATCACTGTCCTAGTGAATGGAGCTTACAGGGACTGGGAATCGGTTATGATATAACTGGGTGGGACCAGCGGGTCTGGAGCACATTTGCCTTTGAAGGGCTAATTTTCGGGCCGAGGCAGAAAGGTGGGAAGGGAAGGTCAATTATTAATTCTTTTTTTGCGGGAAGTCGCTCATGGCAATGGAATGGCGGAGGGGGGAAGTCCTTTGTCCCCTCTTACAGGAAGCCTTTGGGGTTTAATAATTGAAAAGGTGTGTGCTTTATCTGTGTTACTGTAAGGTTCCTGGTAGACTTTCTGGGGACAGGTGAGTGAATTAGTGCGAGGGCCTAGAAAGAAAGAAGAATGTTTTTACAGCAGGAGTCCAGGTATGAGAGAGTGGGAGGCGTGTAGCTGGAGCCAAGAGTAGATTCTTGTCTCTGCTGGAACGTTCTGTGCCTCCCCCACTTGCCTGACTCTGTAGGCCAAAACTTTCAGAACAAAAAGTAAGGTCCTCAATATGGTGCCCGCTGCCCCCGCTCCAGGTGCCCACCGAGGGTTTTTAGAAAGTGTATAGGGCCAGGTGGGGCTTTTGCCCAGCAAGATTTCTGATTGGTTTGGCAACAGCGTAAGCATCTTCACTGTGTGACTGCAGGTCAGCTGCAACACCTATTTTGCGATTGACTTAATCTTCTGCGGCCGCCATTTTTAAGCTGCACCTACCACGCTGTACACTCCCGTTAGGCGCGCGCCGCTGGTTCCAGAGACTGAACTAAAGCCCCACCTCTCAGGACAAAAGCCCCACCTCTCAGGACAAAGAGGAACAAGAGATGAACTCTGTTATCCCCTGTTAAGCCCCACCTTCCAGATTCAGCAGCCTTAGCTCACAGGAGCCTTACAAGGAGAGAAAAGAGATAACCCCTGATGTTAAAATACACTGTTTTAAAAGCTGTGGCTTTGAGAGAAAAGCCCTCAAAATGAACACCAGCAGGTCACTCTGCTCTTCCTGGCCAAGTCTTCTTCCCACTGCTGCTACTCCTCTCTGCTGGTTCCAGAGACTGAACTAAAGCCCCACCTCTCTGATTCCAGAGACTGAGGCCCTCTCTGCTCAGGACAAAGAGGAACAAGAGATGAACTCTGTTATCCCCTGTTAAGCCCCACCTTCTAGATTCAGCAGCCTTAGCTCACAGGAGCCTTACAAGGAGAAAAAGAGATAACCCCTGTTAAAATACACTGTTTTAAAAGCTGTGGCTTTGAGAAAAGCCCTCCAAAATGAACACCAGCAGGTCACTCTGCTCTTCCTGGCCAAGTCTTCTTCTCCTCTCTGCTGGTTCCAGAGACTGATCCGACTTTGTATTATATTATGTATGAATTGCTGCTTTTAACTTATGTATTTAGTGGTTAATTGATATTTGATTTTATGTTTATTTGCATTGAATTTTATGTTCTAAAACACAGTTGTCAAACTCGCGGCCGTCCAGATGTTATGGACTATAGTTCCCATCATCCCCTGCCAGCATGATGCTGGCAGGGGATGATGGGAACTGTGGTCCATAACATCTGGAGGGCCGCGAGTTTGACACCTGTGTTCTAAAAGGTTGTGGTCTCATTTTGAAACATTTCCAGCTTGCTTTTCTTCCTTTTGTACCGGCGTGTTTGGACATTTCTGCCAGCAGAGATGGCAATTCATGCGCTGACCCGTTCGGCTCACTGGTTTATAAAAGCTCGTCCCTCCGATCAATATGCCTCCACCTCAACTATGTGTTAACAGTTTCCTTCCGTAGCTCTTAAACGACTTTTCTGAACACGACCTCCAAGATTGTTTTTTCGAGGATGAGGTTCACAATGTGGGGAAACAGGGAAACCAAAACAATTTCCTTCCCTGATGATTTCTTGCGGGAAAAAGCCACTCCCTGCGCTACTTTAACCCCTCAGTTTGGGTTAAAAGATTGTAGCATCCTTAGGTAGTCCTCAGCAGATGTTGAAGCAACTTGGGACTGGTTGTAGTGGTAAAGAGCAGGTGGATTCTACTCTGGAGAACTAGGTTTGATTCCCTGCACCTGAGTGGCAAAGGCTTATCTGGTCAACCAGATATGTTTTTGCACTCCTACATTCCTGGTGGGTGACCTTGGGCTAGTCACAGTTCTCTCAGAACTCTCTCGGCTCCACTTACCTCGCAAGAAAGAAAAGTGGGATATAAATAACATCAATCTTCTTCTTCTTCCAGGTGAGAAGATGGCAGGGGAGGAAAGACTGATGCGAGTCCCCTTTCGTCGTCGATAAAGCTATCCCAATATTACAAGATGTTTTGACTGACAGGGATTTATATATCGAATGGCTGGACTTTACGATGTCTAGTCTGAAGGGCCGGCTTCTGCCGCTGAAGTTTTTCTCTGCATTTCTTTGGACTGCCAGGGTTTTGTTTGTTTGTTTGTTTTGTTTTTTCGCAAGGGAGTTAATCTCCTCCGTGAAGAAAAAAATGTTCCTTTTGGCACAAAGCATCAAAAGTCCCGATGCTCTTATTTGATGTAATTCGGCCCTGCTGAGATTCTCTGAGATTATGTTGCTGAGAACCGGGGTGGTGGTGGGGGGTGGTGGTGGTGGTGGTGGTGGTGGTCTTTTTCTCACTCTTGCCGCCGCCCAGAGGGTACAGAGGAAATGAATCACCCGTGGGTATTTGTGACCGGTTTCCTGCTTTTATCTTCTTGACAGCCTACAATTTCCTCGGTTTTATGTGGCAAACAGGACTGCTGGGCAGCGAAGCCGATCCGTGCGGAGAGTCATCAGCGCCACGCAGGCCTTTTTCCGCATGTGTCTGGTTTTGACTTTTAATAAGGGATATTAATGTTTTAATTTGGTCATTCGCCAGCACAAAAACAGGAAGAACTTCCGCCGTTCAAAACAAAAGGACGGAGGATCTCGGGCAGTTGCTGCCTGGATGTTTTAACCTACCTTGCAGGATCGGAACTGTGTCCAGTTCTGGTCGCCACACCTCAAGAAGGATATCGAAGAGATAGGAAAAGGGCAGAGAAGGGCAGCGAGAATGATTGAGGGACTGGAGCACCTTCCCTATGAGGAGAGGCTGCAGCGTTTGGGACTCTTTCGTTTGGAGAGGAGACGGCTGAGGGGGGATATGATTGAAGTCTATAAAATTATGCACGGGGTAGAAAATGTGGACAGAGAGACATTTTTCTCTCTTTCTCACAATACTAGAACCAGGGGGCATTCATTGAAAATGCTGGGGGGAAGAATTAGGACTAATAAAAGGAAACACTTCTTCACGCAATGGGTGATCGGTGTTTGGAATATGCTGCCACAGGAGGTGGTGATGGCCACTAACCTGGATAGCTTTAAAAGGGGCTTGGACAGATTCATGGAGGAGAAGTCGATCTCTGGCTACCAATCTAGATCCTCCTTGATCTGAGATTGCAAATGCCTTAGCAGACCAGGTGCTCAGGAGCAGCAGCAGCAGAAGGCCATTGCTTTCACCTCCTGCCTGTGAGCTCCCAAAGGCACCTGGTGGGCCACTGCGAGTAGCAGAGAGCTGGACTGGATGGACTCTGGTCTGATCCAGCAGGCTAGTTCTTATGTTCTTATGTTCTTATGTTCTTATGATCGTTGTTAAGGTCAAAGTCCAAAACACTTAGCGTTGCAGATTTCTGGTGTTCACACAAACTCCATCTTTCTACGTGGGCCACAGAAATACTTCTGTAAATGCAGCTTGCATGGATTAGTTCATCGAGGAGCAGAATGGAGGGTCTCAAGGAAACTCTTGATATTTTCTAACTGGAAATGTTACCCCCTACCTGTTTTTTTCTCCCATGGATTGGCATTTGGGGGGGGTTTAAGATGTACTCAAGGTTCTTTTTTCCCCGCAGCTGGTATAGACGCTGCTCAGCAATGTCTTTTTCCCGGGGTGAAATGGCTAGAAGAAGAGTTTGGATTGATACCCTACCTTTCTCTCCTGTAAGGAGACTCAAGGTGGCTTACAAGCTCCTTTCCCTTCCTCTCCCCACAACAGACACCTGGTGAGGCAGGTGGGGCTGAGAGAGTCCTGAGAGAACTGTGACTGGCCCAAGGTCACCCAGAAGGAATGTAGGAATTGTCACCTTTACAAGGTGTACAATTCTGTACTTTCCAACAACCCTGTGAGGTGGGTCAGGGTAAGAATGAACGACAGAACCAAGGTTTACGGAGCGTTCATGGTAGCATGGGAATCTCAGCCCACATCCCGGCAAAAGACTCTTGACACTGAACAGAAGGGGGCACGGCGCAACGCGGTCCCGCACTCCAAAGTGGCGCAGCCCAGTCTATTCCCTTGCGTGGATGAATGAATCTTACCACTTTGACTCAAGTGGTCAAGAGGGACAGGCCGGACCACACTGCGCAGCCCCGCAATCGTCCCTGGCAAAGGCGTGGGCTTGCCAACCTCCAGTTGGAGCCTGGAGATATCCCAGAATCACTTCTCTCTGCCCTGTCGGGGTTGCTTTGGAAGTCAGGTTAGAAGCAAAGCTAGTTCGCCAGCTATCCAAATCTATTCTCCCTTCCCCACAAGGAAGGAGCCCTCAAGGGCCACATTTGACAAGGCCTAGTCATTCCAGCTTAGGTTGCCAGCCTCCAGGCGGGCCCTGGAGATCTAGAATTGCAAATGACCTTCAGGCTACAGAGATTAGCTCCCTGGAGAACTTTGGAAGGTGGAGTCAATGGCATTGTGCCCCATTGAGAGATCCCTCCCCTCCAACAGCACTGTGCCCCATTGAGAGATCCCTCCCCTCCAACAGCACTGTGCCCCATTGAGAGATCCCTCCCCTCCAACAGCACTGTGCCCCATTGAGAGATCCCTCCCCTCCAACAGCACTGTGCCCCATTGAGAGATCCCTCCCCTCCAACAGCATTGTGCCCCATTGAGAGATCCCTCCCCTCCAGCAGCACTGTGCCCCACTGAGATCTCTCCTGTCCAATGGCATTGTGCCCCATTGAGAGATCCCTCCGCTCCAGCGGCATGTTGCGGCATGTTGTCCCATTGAGAGATCCCTCCCTTCCACTGGCACTGTGTCCGAGTGCGACCCCTCCCCTCTCCAAACCTCACCTTCCTCCAGGAATCTCCCGACCCAGCGGTGGCAACCCCAGGGCGCCTCTCCCCCTCCCCCTTTGCTACCAGCTGCTGCCTCCGCCCGGCGAGCTCGCCCGGCTTCCTGACACTCTGATAGGCTGCCGGCCGGGTGACGCACGGGCGCGAACGCCCAATGGGGAAGGGGCCGGTATAAAGCGGGGCAGTCGCAGCTGGCGGGGAAGCGCCGGCGAGGGAAGCCCCAGAGTCGCGCAGGGTCTGCCGCGCGGTGGCCCCCCCCGAGCGCGCGAGCTGCCCGTTCCAAGGGGCGCTGCTGCTGCCGCTGCCGAGCGGGGCGCGCCGGCTCTCCCGCTTGGGGATCGCGGTCCCTCCTTGCCCGATGGAGAAGCTCAAGGCGCGGGCGTTGCTGGAGCAGCCCCTGCGCGCCTCCAGCTGCAACGGCCCTGCCGAGAAGGCCGCCCGGCCCGGGGACAGCTGGCGGGAGGAGCGGACGCGCAGCGAGGAGGACAACGCGCTGCACCTGCCCGGCCTGACCGCCGCCTACGCCACCATCCTGCGCGCCCTGGGCGAGGACCCCCAGCGGCAGGGGCTGCTCAAGACCCCCTGGAGGGCCGCCACCGCCATGCAGTTCTTCACCAAGGGCTACCAGGAGACCATCACAGGTGGGCGCCCCCTGGGGGGAGGGAGCGGGAAGGCGAGGGTCTCTTCTGGCCTGATGGATCACCGAGGCCCGTGCAGAATAATGCGCTTTGGATCCACTGTCAGTGCACTCTGCGGCGGTGCGGAATAGCAGAATCCACTTGCAAACAACTGTGAAAGTGTGTTGTCGAAGGCTTCCCCAGGCGGAATTGCTAGGACAGTGGCGGCGAACCTTTTCGAGACCGAGTGCCCAAATTGCAACCCAAAACCCACTCATTTATCGCAATGTGCCAACACGGCAATGTAACCTGAATGCTGAGGTTTTGGTTTAGGAAAAAACGGTTGGCCCCAAGTCGTGAGTTACTCGGGAGTAAGCTTGGGGGTGGTTGGTGGCTTTGCTTTGGAGCAACCGGGCAACTCTTCCAACGGGTGAATCACAACCCTAGGAGGGTTTACTCAGAAGCAAGCCCCATTGCCAGCAACCGAGCTTACTCCCAGGTAAAGGATTGTGCTTTAGTTCTTCGCATGAAAATCAGTGGGGTTTAACAGTGCTTACCTACACTGCTTTCCCACTACTAGGTCTTAGGTTAAAGGCTGATAATGCTAATAATGGCCAGCCCAGCCTAGATGTGTGGGGGACGACTCTGTTTGCGCGTGCCCACAGAGAGGGCTCTGAGTGCCACTTCTGGCACCCGTGCCATAGGTTCGCCACCACTGTGCTAGGATGTTGTTGTGGGCTTTCTGGGTTGTATGGCCGTGTTCCAGTAGTATTTTCTCCTGACGGGATCATTTCCCAACATTTTCACAATTCCCATTTTTTTTAAAAAGCCAATGGGATAAGTTATGTTTAAAAGTTGGAGAGGGGATTCAGTCCAGATTTTGGTTTGCTAACTTCAAAATGCACATCCCCCTTGCTTATAGGGCAAAGACTGTACTACCCTCAGCAAACCCAAATCCGAGCGTACAGTGCAATAATTCTGGGGCATAATAAGAACATAAGAACAATTCAAAAAGAGCCTGCTGGATCAGACCAGAGTCCATCTAGTCCAGTGCTCTGCTACTCGCAGTGGCCCACCAGGTGCCTTTGGGAGCTCACCTGCAGGAGGTGAAAGCAATGGCCGCCTGCTGCTGCTGCTGCTCCCAAGCACCTGGTCTGCTAAGGCATTTGCAATCTCAGATCAAAGAGGATCGAGATTGGTAGCCATAGATCGACTTTTCCTCCATAAATCTCCATAAATATTGGGGCATCTTTTATACATACGCTTTGGCTACGTCCAGTTATTCAGTCTTTTGGCGAGAAAGTACTGACATGCCGGCCACAGATGCAGGCGAAACGTCAGGTGAAAAGACTACTGGAACACGACCACACAACCCGCAAAACCCACAACATCCTAATTGTGAAAGTGGGTTGAAAGTGCATTATTCTGCATGTGCAGAACGGCCCTTGGGCTGAGCCCTGCCATGAATTCGAACCCGGATGTGGCCTTGGGCAGGCGCAACCCAGTCTACCTGGCTGGGCTGTCATGCAGGTAGGTTGGGGGAGAGGAGATTGGGAAGAAAAGTGAAGTTTATAAATAAATGAAGTATAGCTAGGATTAGCAGCTGGGGGGTGTGTGTGTGTGGAGCCGGGTTTGAATCCTACATACTAGAACCAGGGGGCATACATTGAAAATGCTGGGGGGAAGAATTAGGACTAATAAAAGGAAACACTTCTTCACGCAACGTGCGATTGGTGTTTGGAATATGCTGCCACAGGAGGTGGTGATGGCCACTAACCTGGATAGCTTTAAAGGGGGCTTGGACAGATTTATGGAGGAGAAGTCGATTTATGGCTACCAATCTTGATCCTCCTTGATCTGAGATTGCAAATGCCTGAGCAGACCAGGTGCTCAGGAGCAGCAAAGGCCATTGCTTTCACCTCCTGCAGGTGAGCTCCCAAAGGCACCTGGTGGGCCACTGCGTGTAGCAGAGTGCTGGACTAGATGGACTCTGGTCTGATCCAGCTGGCTTGTTCTTATGTTCTTATGTACACATTGCTGCAGCTTCCGTTACAAGGACAAAGTGCTTCTCTCTTTGTGGGTTTCCATAATATCCCAGCAACGTGGGCAGGTGGTGTTTTGCTCCCCTCTGCCCAGGTGATGGGGGAGAGAGGATGGGCCACCAGGTGACCAAAGGCTGAGATGTGATAGGGTGCTGGGCATCCCAATCCCTAACTCTGTGCAGCTCTCTCTGCCAGGCGGTTTGGCACACCTTTCTTCTGTGCCAGTCGTACAGTATGGGAATGATTTGGAGTCAGTGGGGTGCGGCGGTCAGGCCTTACGTCTAGAGTCTGGGGGACCTGGGTTTGAATCACCGGTTTGCAGTGGAGCTCTTGGGATGATCTCAGCCTGGCTAGTCTTTGTCAGCTTAACCTACCACGCAAGGGTGTTGTGGCCAAAATGGAGGTGTGGGAACCATTGTCGCACGAAGTTGCTCTCTACAGACTCAGATCCTTCCGCACATGCGGCATAATGCCCTTTCAATCCTCTTCCAGTGCACTTTGCATCTGAATTTTACTGTGCGGGATAGCAAAATCCACTTGCAAACAATTGTGAAAGTGGATTGAAAGTGCGTTATTCTGCATGTGCGGAAGGAGCCTCAGACCCAGGGCCCATTATGGTTACCGTGTTTCCCCGAATATAAGACAGTGTCTTATATTAATTTTTGCTCCCGAAGATGCGCTATGTCTTATTTTCAGGGGATGTCTTATTTTTCTGTGTTCTGTTCGTCGGGCATGCTTCCAAACAAAAACTTTGCTACCTCTTACTTTCGGGGGATGCCTTATATTTCGCACTTCAGCAAAACCTCTACTACAGTGATGGCGAACCTTTTCGAGACCAAGTGCCCAGATTGCAACCCAAGACCCACTTATTTATCGCAAAGTGCCAACACAGAAATTTAAACTGAGGTTTTCGTTTAGAAAACTGAGGTTTTAGTTTAGAAAAAACGATTGGCTCCGAGGTGCGCGTTACTCGGGAGTAAGCTTGGTGGTAGTCGGTGACTTTGCTTTGAAGCAACCCTGCAACTCTTCCAACAGGTGAATCACGACCCTGGGAGGGTTTACTTAGAAGCAAGCCCCATTGCCAGCAACCGAGCTTACACCCAAGTAAAGGATCGTGTTTTAGTTCTTCGCATGAAAATCAGTGGGGTTTAACAGCGCTTAACAAGGTTACCTACCCTGCTTCCTCAAAACTAGATCTTAGGTTTAATGCTAATAATCAAGTCCAGTGGCCCAGGCCAGCCTAGATGTGGGAGGGGGGGGCACACTGTTTGCGCGTGCCCACAGAGAGGGCTCTGAGTGCCACCTCTGGCACCCATGCCATAGGTTTGCCACCACTGCTCTACTACGTCTTATTTTCAGGGGATGTCTTATTTTCAGGGAAACAGGGTACTATCTGCTCAGACTGGAAAGAGCTCTCCAAAGTTACAGGCAGAAAAAGGTCTTAAATGCCACTTACTGCCTAGTCATTTTTACTAGAGACTCTGGGCATCGAACCCGGGACTTTCTGCCAGTGGAGGCGCTTCTATTGTGCCACGGACCTTCCCCGTGGCTGGTGGGATAGCTCCTTGGTGGCTGAGCTGAATCTTTGAATGCGGCAGGTTGGCTGTTGTCCCTAATGAACGTGCCCAGAGGCAGAGTGGGGGGAAACTTCGCCCGGAGCGCACGCTGCACCTCTGCTGCAGTGGCGCCTGCCCCCACCATGCCCCGGAACGCCCCTGCCACGCCCCCTCCCCGGCCTGGCCACGCCTCCACCCGGGGCGTTGCACCCTACCCTGTCCCGTTGGTGCTACGCCTCGGAACGTGCCTCCCCGGAAAGATCTTTCTGTGTCAGAGACCTGGGGAAACCAGAATAAAATAAATAATGTGAAGCTAAATAACTCAACAGCTGCTTTGGGTGATTTTGGTGGGAAGGCCGGACATGTATTAAAAAGACACACAGTGCGACTCAGAAGTTTCCCCAGATGGTGCGTGCTCTGTGCGTCGATTGCAAACGCTCGCTTCCCCACTGTTTCCATAAGAAACCAGTCCATGCAGGTGCCTGATATCTGAGGTAACTTACAAGTATTTGGCGCCATGTTAAACTTTGATTGTAATACAGCAACTTTAAGCTGGCTCTTGTGGGTTTCATAAGAACATAAGAACATAAGAACTAGCCTGCTGGATCAGACCAGAGTCCATCTAGTCCAGCACTCTGCTACTCGCAGTGGCCCACCAGGTGCCTTGGGGAGCTCACATGCAGGATGTGAGAGCAATGGCCTTCTGCTGCTCCTGAGCACCAGGTCTGCTCAGGCATTTGCAATCTCAGATCAAGGAGGATTGGTAGCCACAGATCGGCTTCTCCTCCATAAATCTGTCCACGTCCCTTTTAAAGCTATCCAGGTTAGTGGCCATCACCACCTCCTGTGGCAGCATATTCCAAACACCAATCACACGTTGTGCGAAGAAGTGTTTCCTTTGATTAGTCCTAATTCTTCCCCCCAGCATTTTCAATGGATGCCCCCTGGTTCTAGTATTGTGAGAAAGAGAGAAACATTTATCTCTGTCAAATTTCTCTCTGATTCCCTGGCTGCATGACTGGTGGTTTTAGCTCTTAACGTTTTGTATTCATCTATGGCTGAAGTCTTACAGGCATGTCATGGTTAGATGTGTTTCTTTCCATGCCACTGAGCCACGTGAAGAGTTATGGAAATAATTCCGAGTCAGTAACAATCTGTATTTACTGGTATCTGATGTTATATTTTTTTGCTTTTAAACCCCTGTTTGCTGTGTTGTTGTGTTGTTCAGTTTATGCCAATAAAGGCTTTGCCTGCTTGCATAAATGTGGGTGAAACGTTGAAAACCAAAATGGTCATGCCGCCTGAAAACTCACAACAGCCTGTTGATTCTGGCCATGAAAGCTTTCAACTTAGACCTCACCTGGAATATTGTGTGCAGTTCTGTGCACCGCAATTCAAGAAGGACATTGACAAGCTGGAACACGTCCAGAGGAGGGCAACCAAAACGGTCAAATGTCTGGAGTCCATGCCCTACAAGGAGAGACTTAGGGAGCTGGGGATGTTTAGTTTGGTGAAGAGAAGGTGAAGAGGTGACACGATAGCCATGTTTAGATATTGGAAGGGATGTCATGTCAAAGAGGGAGCAAGCTTGTTTTCTGCTGCTCCAGAGACTAGGACCAGGAGTCATGGGCTCAAGGTGAAGGAAAAGAGTTTCAACCTAATCATCAGGGAAAAACTTCCTGACAGTCAGGGCTGTTCGACAGTGGAATGCACTACCTCGGAGTGTGGTGGAGTCTCCTCCTTTGGAGGTTTTTAAACAGAGGCTGGATGGCTAACTGTCAGGAGTGCTTCCATTGTGTGTTCCTGCATTGCAGGGGGTTGGACTTGATGGCCCCTGGGGGCCTCTTCCAACTCTATGATTCTAACTGTGCACCAACTTTAAACTCATTAACCTTTAATGGGCAGGCCGAAGTTACACCAGGTCATCTTTAGACTGCGCAGCAATCTGAAGGGCTTTTAAAAAAACAAATCGGTGAAGATCTACTGAAGCAACGAACCCTCGGTAATCCAGCAAAAGAACAATACATCAAAAAAAGGGGCCCAACATGGGGGAAGCAAAAAAAAAGCAGCAACAGGCAGGCAAAATGGTGGATCGCCTGGGCTGGGCTCAGGGCACTTTGCAGCAGGGTAATCCAACCAAAAAGGAAAACTTCAGGGAGACCCGACTGTGAAGCACACATTGGACCCCAAACGGTGCACCAAGAAGAGGAGGAGGAGGAGTAGTTTGGATTTATACCCCACCTTTCTCTCCTGCAAGGAGACTCAAAGGGGCTTACAATCTCCTCCCCCCCCCCCAACAAACAAACATTGCATATTTCTCAGCTCAGCTTTCCTTCTGTAGGCGGGGGGGGGGGGGGCACCCATGCTTTGCCCACTCTTGGAAACTGCAGGGTTTCTCTGATCTGTGGCGCGGTGAGTTCAGAAGAGGTGGAAACACACACACCATTGAGAATTGGACCCAAAGTTAATTTAAGCTTACCCCCCCCCCCCCCAAAAAAAAAATGTGTGCAAAACGCCAGAGAGTAACTTGGCCCGAGTAATGCAGGTGAACACGTATTGGAATCTGGGTTTCCCAGCTCCTACGTCAACACTTCAGCTGCTGCATCGTCCTGGTTGTCTTCCAAGATATCTCCAGTTCAAATAAATTCAAGTCCAGTTGCACCTTAGAGACCAACATTTATTTTTGATAAAGCTTTTGAGAGAAACTGCGCAATCGGGAATGTGGGGGTGGAGGGGAGGATGCTGCAGTAGGCGGGGGTGGAGGCTGTGCCACCAGAAGTGTATCTGCCTGTGGACAAGGGAGGGCACTTGCCCTTGGGCGCAGGCCCCTCTGGAGCCTGGAGGAAGCAACAGCACCGCTGCCGCAGAGACGCGGGCCGCGAAGGAGAGGCAGAGGTGGCAGGTTGCTGCGGGTCAGGTGGACGAGTCTTTGCTGCTGGACCTGCTGGAGTGCACTGCTCCGCGTGCCTGTAGTGCATAGGTGTCAAACTTGCAGCCCTCCAGATGTTATGGACTACAGTTCCCATCATCCCCTGCCAGCATGATGAACTGTAGTCCATAACATCTGGAGGGCCGCGAGTTTGACACCTGTGCTGTAGTGGCTGGACACAACCGCCAAGGTACCCCCCGGGGATTGGCTCCCTTCCTTCCTCTGCCCCTCCCTCCCTCGCGCTCTCTTGGCCCTCTGCCGTGTGCCACACTGCCTTCAAAGGGGCTTTGGGTGGCCTGAAAAAGAAGGTCACTTGAAAACCCTTGCGTGGCGTAAGTTTGCAGGCTCAGAGGGTGGCGCTCCCAATCTGGAGTGCTGGTGGAAACTGACATCCCCGGGAACACCCCCCTCCCCCCCTGTGCCAGTGTCCACTCGGATGCCAGCATAGCTCTGCAACGGCACCCACTTCTGGGTATGCCTGCTGCGGAGCTGCGGGGTACCCAGATGCCGGCATCTTTTCCTTCTCCACCAGCAGGGTCTCAGGGGGTTTGTATCTGGTGATTGAGATGCATTCCTAGCTCAATGTAATTGCTACGAGATATATGTAGCCAACTTGCTACAAGATATATGTAATCAGTCTGTTATATGTCGTCACTGCCATTCTGGGGCATTCTTTCCTTGATCTTTGCTTTATGGCTTCACACACTGAGTAGATAACTAGGCTTTCCCCTGACACTTGTCTCGTGGGAAATGGGATTGTTTCCGTTGTCCTGTGAGGGCAGGATATGCCAGGTGGTTCTATCTCTATCTATCGCCTACCTTGGGGATCCTCAGCTCCAAACTAACTCTTTCTCACATTCCTTGGGAGGGGGGGGGGATCAACATTGGAAAAATGGGGGTAGCAAAAGCCAGGTTTCCCAGATCTGGCTTTGCCAAGCTGGCTGCTTCAGTGCCTATCAATAAGGGCTGCTGACCAACAATACAGAGTCTGTTAATTGCTTCAAGGTTCAAGACCTAACAGGGGGGGTCCCTTTTTTCCAGCTGAGGGAACAAACATATCTACCACTCTCAGTGCCCCTTTGGCCTGTCCTATCTAGACTGGGCTGCCCAAATTCCCTTTGTTGGACAAATCGACTCTTGACTTTTGAAATCTTATTCTCTTTTTTTTAAATATAATTTTTATTTTCTCACACATAAAACAAACAAAACACAGACAAAAAACCACAACACGCTGTTCAGCTCATATTGACTTCCAGCTATCTAATCTTGGATTAAAAGTTATCTCTGCGTTCATCCATATATAATTAAGCCTTTAATTCAATAGTTATTTCTGAAATGCACTCTGGTGGTTACAATCTGCTGTTTTCTTTAGATTTCAAACCCCATCACTGCTTCTCTATTTGAATAGGTTTTCAAAAGATATTCTGTAAAAGGTTTCCAGTTTTCTTAAAAAATGCTCAGAATATTGTATCTCAATAGTGTTGTCAACTTATCAATTTCTGAATATTCTGTATCTCTTTCTTTCTTTCTTTCTTTCTTTCTTTCTTTCTTTCTTTCTTTCTTTCTTTCTTTCTTTCTTTCTTTCTTTCTTTCTTTCTTTCTTCCTTCCTTCCTTCCTTCCTTCCTTCCTTCCTTCCTTCCTTCCTTCCTTCCTTCCTTCCTTCCTTCCTTCCTTCCTTCCTTCCTTCCTTCCTTCCTTCCTTCCTTTCTTTCTTTCTTTCTTTCTTTCTTTCTTTCTTTCTTTCTTTCTTTCTTTCTTTCTTTCTTTCTTTCTTTCTAGAGCCAGCGTGGTGTAGTGGTTAAGATCAGTGTACTAATCTGGAGAACCGGGTCTGATTCCCACTCCTCCACGTGAACAGTGAACTCTTATGTAATGCAGAGGCGAAGCAAGGGGGCACTGCAGCGGCGTCCACCCCCGCCACGCCCCCTCCACTGCTCCACCCGGGGCGTTGCGCCCCATCCGGCCCGGTTGGCACTACGCCACTGTCTAATGAACTGGGTTTGTTTCCTCATTCCTACACATGAAGCTTGCTGGGGTAACCTTGGGCCAGCTACCGTTCTCTCAGAACTCTTAGAGTCCCACCCACTTCACCAGGTGCCTGTTGTGGAAAGAGGAAGCGAAAGGAGTTTGTAAGTCGTCTTGAGTCTCTTTAAAGAAGAGAAGGGGGTTGGAAAGAAATCCTCCCTCCCTCCCTCCCTCCCTTCCCTCGCTCCCTCCCTTCCCTCGCTCCCTTCCTTCCCTCGCTCCCTCCCTCCCTCCCTCCCTCCCTCCCTCCCTCCCTCCCTCCCTCCCTCCGTCCGTCCGTCCGTCCGTCCGTCCGTCCGTCCGTCCGTCCGTCCGTCCGTCCGTCCGTCCGTCCTTCCTTCCTTCCTTCCTTCCTTCCTTCCTTCCTTCCTTCCTTCCTTCCTTCCTTCCTTCCTTCCTTCCTTCCTTCCTTCCTTCCTTCCTTCCTTCCTTCCTTCCTTCCTTCCTTCCCAACCTGCCTCCCCTACCTGCCTTCCTTGCCTGCCTCCCCTATCTTTCTTTCCAGCGGGGACCCCAAACAGCTTACATCATTTACTTTCCTCCATTTGATCCCCACAAGATCCTCGTGAGGCAGGTTCGGTAGAAAGCGTGTGACTGGCTGAAGGTCGCCTGGTCTGCTTCCACGGTAAATTCAAGATTTGAACGTGGGTCTCCAAGTCTGAGCCCTTGGGTTTGAGTCCAGTTGCACCATAGATCTTTGGGACGTCGGCTTTTGAGGGTCATGAAGGCTGTGTTGACTCTCAAAAGCTCATAACCCCAAAACTTTGTTGGTCTCTACCGTGCTGCTGGGCTCGAATCTGGCTGTCCCAAAACCATCTTTGTGCAAGGCACCAAATCTAAGTCTGACACTAACTCCTATACCATGTTGCCTTTCTGTGTTACAGTTTGGGAATGATCCTGCTAGCCTACTTTACAGGGCTGTTCAGTCAGCGCAACGGGTGTGTTTGAAAAGCTCCGAACACTGAAACAGAAGCGCCAATTATTTGGAAGCATATGCCGTTTCCTTACGGATAGGAAAACTTAGCAACGTTGCTTTGTGCCCGAAGACGTTCTGTTTGCCTGCGGCTTCGGAGTCTCGTTACCGTGCAGGAGAATCAAATGTGAGCATTGGATAAATATTGGCTCTTTCGCCCCGGCTGCTTATTTCTTTCAGCATATTGGCTTATCCTGTACTAATCCTGTGGGGAGAAACTTGTGAAGTCTGGAGCCAGGCCAGTTTGCTTAGGGATAAGTGTTCGTTCCGTGTGCGAAATGCTGGATGGCAGACTCCAGGCTGATCTTTAAGCGGATGGTGTGGATTTGGTGCCCTTTTCGTAGAACCGCCGGCCCACTATGCATGTCGCGTTTTCCACGACGCTCTTTGCTCTGCTGTCAGGTTGCCCGGAGGGGGTGTGTGTGTGTGTGTCTCAATGTGTTTCCTGGTTTACACATGAGGAGCTGCCCCGCTGCCTGATGTGTGGCTCGCCTGCCCTCCCTTCCGATTCACACCCCACTGATCACAAGATGGACAGCCTTTTTAAAAAGCCCTGTAAATTTATATTGATATTCTTCCATAGTGCAGCCTCCTATTGCTGCAGTGCTAGGGCAGTCAGGAGGGAGGTGGGCAGAGGTGGGATCCAGCAGGTTCTCACCAGTTCCCGAGAGGGGGTTACTAATTATTTGTGTGTGCCGAGAGGGGGTTACTCATTGGGTCCGCTTTTCCGTCTCCACGCCCTCGCCTCCCCGAGAGGCAGACTGCCTTTGAACGTGAAGGTTCCATATAGCAATTGCGACTAATAATGTCACTCCCTGAACTGGGTGAATCCCTTTCAGGTACCGCAATTCATGGATTCTCAGCCTTTCGTACCTTTTATCTCACCAGTCTCTATCCAAGAACCTGTGTGTTTCACCATTGCTGTGTTCAGATTTGTGAGTTGGGGCATTTTCTATAATGTGATGATGATTTAGAAATGACCTGGTGCAAAAAAAATATTTTTGGGGTCGTGGTGGGGTGGCTGCCCATGGGGGGGCATCCAACTCAGGTTTTGCCCAGGGCTCAGGTTTGCCTAGGTACGCCTCTGCCCCTTTGCTGAGGGGGGGGGCTGGCGAGGGAACGTGTTACTAAAATTTTTGGATCCCACCACTGGAGGTGGGCCAGGCGTGATCCATCTTTTGGGGTGGAGGAAAATGCCACGGCCGGACGAGCCCCCCCCAAGAAAGCAGTGGGAGCCCGTGAAGTGGGGAAAGGGGGAGGGAAGAAGAACTGGGGAAGTGTGAATGAGGCTGTGTCGATATTTTTCTCAAGATCGCAGAATTGCTGGCTTTTTTCTTTTGAGTCCTTTAAATTTCATATCGATATTCCCAACGGCGTATCTAGAGGGGCAGAAGGGGCAGACAGCCCAGGAACCATTCGCCTGGGTCACGTGGAGGTGCATTTTGGTCATTCATCCCTGCCCCTCCCTCCCCCCCCCCCCCAATGCCCAGCTTTCGGCTGAACTCCCCCTGCCCCGCCCGCCATGGCACTGTTTGGAAGGTGGAAGAAAGCTAGCTGCATTTTTAAAAATGCAGCTAGCTTTCCTCCGTCCATTTGAGTGGTGCTGCCATGGTGAGCAGGGCAGGGGAGTTTGGTAGGGGTGTGTGGGGAGTTCGGCTGGAGGCTGGCCGTGAGGGGGGGGGGGGTTGAGGCACCCTGGTGTTGTTTTCTTTTTTTTTTTTTTTTTTTTCCGCTTTGATAAATTTTATTGGGTTTCAAGTAGTTCATTTGTAGTCAACAATCTATATGGTTACATTAATAAAAGTACATAATAATCCAAACCAGACCAAGTAAACCATAATATACATAACTTATCATAAAGGCCAATAGTGATCTTC
>NC_059426.1:175643031-175658031 GCF_021028975.2 Sphaerodactylus townsendi
TTAAGAGTTTTCTCAACAGTCTCAGAGTGAGGAACTTTGTCAAAAGCCTTTGGAAAAATCCAAGTAGATGTAATGTCCACCGGTTCAATTCCCTGTCCACATGCCTGTTTACACCCTCAAAGAACTCTAGTAAGTTTGTAAGACAGGATTTGCCTCTGCAAAAGCCATGCTGACTCTTTCTCAGCAGGTCTTGCTTTTCTACATGCTTTATAATTTTATCTTTAATGATAGATTCTACTAATTTACCAGGAACAGATGTCAAACTGACTGGCCTGTCATTTCCCGGGTCCCCCCTAGATCCTTTCTTAAAGATTGGTGTGACATTGGCCATCTTCCAGTCTTCAGGGATGGAGCCTGATTTCAGGGATAAGTTGCATATTAAAGTGAGAAGATCAGCAATTTCATGCTTGAGCTCTTTAAGAACTCTTGGGTGAATGCAATCTGGGCCAGGGGATTTGGTACCAGATCATATTTAAGCTGTTGATGGTAACCTCTAAGGCTGTGAGCGGTCTTGGACCTGCATACCTGAGGGACTGCGCCTCCCCGTATTGCCCTGCTAGGTCTCTCCGCTTGTCGGAGGGAAATCTGTTGGAGGTCCCTGGCCCGCGGGGATATACTGTTGGCCACCCCGAGGGCCAGGGCTTTTACGGCCCTGGCCCCTACCTGGTGGAAGAAGCTCCTAAGTGAGATCAGGGCTGTGCGGGACCTCAATTGTTTCCACAGGGCCCGTAAGACAGAGTTTTTCTACCAGGCGTTTCCATCTAGCCTGACTCGATTACTGCCCTCATTGGCCTTCCATGGGCACGGCGGGGGAGGGGAGGGAGGGAAGTCACCATCTGAGCTTGTTTTTATTGGTTTTATGTATCTAAACTGTTTTTGTGACTATTTTATTGTTTGCTGCCATGAGCCCTGTTGGCAGCGGCGAAGCTACACGGGGGCGGGGGCGCGCCATGCACCGGGTGCACACCTGGGGGGTTGTGGAAAATCGGCCTCCCTCTCTCCCTCCATTAGCGCCTAATTCTCCATCGCTTAGCTCTTAGTTCCTTTCTTAGAATCTTGTTCAGAGCAGGCAAAAGGCCTGTTCAAGTAAAACTCTGAGGGAACTGGACAGTGAACCCCAGGAGACCTTGGGGCTCACAAGGTCTCCTGGGAAGTATAGTTCCCATCAGGCCGTTTTTACTGTGAACAGGCCTTTTGCAGCCTGAAAAAGTTCTAGAAAAAGGAAAGGAACAACGGTAAATATGGGAAGGGGGAAAGGGGGGAAGGGGAGCGCTGCGGAGCCCCCCCAGAAAATATAAAATGTGCACCGGGCACAGTTTGGCCCAGCTACGCCTCTGCCTGTTGGGGAGGGAGGGAGGGATATAAATGGAAAATACATAAATAAATAATCTTTAAAAAATATTCATTTGGGTACATCTGAGATGGATCCTAGATGGGATACGGGGTTTGCCAATGGTGTGCTAGGAAGAGAGAATGTACTGCAGCATGGCAGATGTTTTCAATTAGCAAGCGCAAATATGTAAAGACATCAGACCCCTTTGACCTCCATTAGAAATTGTAGGGATTTTCTTACCTCTCAGTGTAGGCTCTGGGGACCAGCAAAGGTTACACATTTCTCTGTACGCGCACACGTATGCCGATAAGAAATGTGAAGCAGGCTCTTTTCTGTAGGCATATCACCTTGCTGGAAATGCATGGCCTTCTACCTTCATAGCTTGCTGAAGAAGAAGAAGAAGAAGAAGAAGAAGAAGAAGAAGAAGAAGAAGAAGAAGAAGAAGAAGAAGAAGAAGAAGAAGAAGGAGGAGGAGAAGGAGAAGGAGAAGGAGAAGAAGGAGAAGGAGAAGGAGAAGGAGAAGGAGAAGGAGGAGAAGGTGATGATGAGGAGGAGAGTTTGGATTTATACCCCACTCCTTTCCCTTCCTCTTCCCCCCAGCAGACACCTTGTGAGGGAGGTGGGGCTGAGAGAGTTCTGAGAGAACTGTGACTGGCTCAAGGTCACCCAGCTGGCATGTGTTGGAGTGCAGAAGCATATCTGGTTCACCAGATAAGCCCGTGCCACTCACGTGGAGGAGTGGGGAATCAAACCTGGTTCTCCAGATTAGAATCCACCTGCTGATAACCGTTATTGTTATTGATTAAATTTCTACATTGCCTCTCCCCATTCAGGCTCAGGGCTGTGAACAACACAATAATCATATAACACAAACCGGTAATGATATCTAAAATAGTCCAATCCCACAGTTTACAGTAACAGATTTGAAAAGGTGGCGACGCAATTTACAGCGTACCTAAAAATTCCCGTACAAACAAGGTCGGTTCAGGTAGTCCATCTGCTTCAACAGCTTGGCCTATGATAAAGGTAAAAAATTCTCAAAATAAGTTATTAAAAAGTGGAGCGCGGAGGAGGGGAGGCCCTAAGGTGGTAAAAATATTGCTGCCTCAGCCAAATGCCCGGTGGAACAGCTCGGCCTTGCAGGCCCTGAGAAACTGGTCTTACTCGGCAGAGCGTTCCACCAAACTGGGGCCAGGCCAAAAAAGGCTTGGCGCTGGTTGAGGCAAGTTGGATCTCCTTCGAGCCAGGACTCATGAGAAGAAGAGAAGGAGAATTTGGATTTATACCCCCCCTTTCTCTCCTGTAAGGAGACTCAACGGGGTTTACAAACTCCTTTCCCTTCCCCCCTGCGAGGTAGGTGGAACTGAGAGAGCTCCAAGAACTGTGCCTAGCCCAAAGTCACCTAGCTGGCTTGTGTTGGAGTGCACAGGCTAATCTGGTTCACCAGAGAAGCCTCCGCAGCTGGAGTGGCTGATCGGAGAATCAAACCCGGTTCTCCAGATTAGAGTGCACCTGCTCTTAACCACCACGCCACGCTGGCAAATTCTCATTCTCTGAACGTAAAGTTCATCTGGGGACATAGTGTGAGAGACGATCCTGCAAGTTCGCTGGTCCCAGACCGGTGTTTAGGGCTTTGCGCATTAGTACGAAACCTGTTGAACTTGATCCGGTGCTCCACTTTCTGCATTATGGTACACTATATCGCAGGCAGCTTCTTGTTTGCATGGTTTTCCAATTCTGGGATCCTCATCCTAGGGCTTGTGTTGAAACGCACTTAATTCGGTATCTGAAGAGGAGACCTTTGACTTACGAAATCTCACAATGATAGCGGAGCCAGAAGTGATTTTCTTCCACTTCTGGTCTTGAGTTTAATAAAAACGGAGTAATGTTTTATTTCTGTATAAGATAGGTAGGAACAACCCTATTTTAGATAGAGAGTAGGACTTATAGTTATCTTTTGTAATTGCGTCTGCGTGGAACCTCCTTGGCTCAAGGCAGGAATCCACCCCTGCTCCACCTGGGCGCGTTTCCTTTCATTTGTAAAACCCGGAATGGACATTGAGAAAAGGGACCCCGGAAGAAGTGCCTCAAACTGCCTTATCCCATCAGCAGGCAGATACGGGTGCCATCGTCGTCAAATTTCGTTTCCTGACCCCAAGCACCCAAAGGACTCTTGTGCTTTTCCCGCCAGCACCTACATCATCGCCTCGCTCTACTCCAGCAGCGAAATTCAAGAAGGGACTGCCCATTGGACTCTGATTGGTTCCCATGTATTGTAGCTGTATGATTGGTTGTCATGTATTTTGTGAATGAATGGTTGTAGGCTGTCTTGTATTCTCCCGGACTCCCGACGGGAGAAAGGGTATTTAAGATGTTGTAAAGCGGCTAGGCAGCGGCAGTTGCTGTGGTGTGGAGGTGCTGACATGTAGGTCGGCATCTCAATAAAACCTTCCTTATTTACTATACTCGCTGTGTCGGGTCCTGTTTCTGTTCCCCTGCGCTGCAGAGAGCTAGTTGGTCTGGGCAAATAAAAGTTACCAGGCAGCGCGGTAACAACACCATGGACAATTTCGTTGATCTTAAAGGGGACACTAGAGTAGAATTTTAACCATGCCTGGAGAACGGCATTCAGAATGCCTTCAAACAAAATGGAAGTTGAGTGGCCAGTCTGCTGTCAGGACGGGTTGAAGGTATCTTGTCGATCGAAGGATCGTTGGTGGTTGGGATGAAGCCCAGCTCCTGCGAGGTGTCAGCCAGCTCCTCAGGGTACCCCCCCTGAGCCGTCACTTGGGTGGTTTGGCCGGAGAATCATCCCTGCCTGAGGTTCCATCACGGTTTTAATTGAATGCAGCAGGTTGGCTGGATGGTTTCCTGGAAAGAGTAGCAGGTTCCCTCGGTCCCTCTGGGATGGAGCAGACAGAGAGAGAGAGAGAGAAAGAACAGCTCCGAGAAACTAGGCTCTGAGACATCTGCCAAGGGCTGGTTTCCATTTCCATTTGCAAAGGGGAAATAGAGCCAGCATACATAAATTGACATTGTCGACTGAGAATTTTTGTTCGGCTCGATGGAAATCTATTTTGCATAGGTGGATTGGACTCACATGAACACATGAATCTGCCTTATAGGTCGAATCCCCACTTGAAATTTGCATGCAGATCCAAACCTGTTCGCTGTGAAACTGTGTCCTCTTCATCGGAGTTTCTCCCTCCCCACCGCAGCGAGCACACAGCAGACACACCCAGTTGCAGAACTCTTAGCAATCCCCACTACCAGGCGAGCTCGCTTTGCCGGTCTCCCCTGATTGGCTGGTGTGCCTTGATGGGGCGGGACCTTTCCCCACTGCAGAAACGTACATTGTAGGGACGCCGAATAAAACCACAGAAGGTGTAAAAGTTTAACGCTGATCTGTTTAACTGTGCAAACAGGGTTAATTGTTACCCGTGTAAACCATTAACGCATTCAAAGCTACATGTTTGACTGTTTACAACGCCATGCCCCCTTCATACCGATCGCAAAGCGGAAACAAAAAACCAAGGAGGCTGCACGCAAGACGACTCGCTTCGATTGGTTGCCCAAATTCGCACGCCACACTTCCAGGGCAGGAAAACGAAGTCAGGGTTTCAACTCTCATCCCTCCCTCGGATCGCCTCTGAACCGTAGTCAAATGGGGGTCTATGCCACTTGCAACCAGGTCCTGCCGGAACACGGATTAACGGGGAGAACGAGCGCCAGAAACGGAATCTGCCACGCAAGCAATGGGGAGGTCGTCCCTCAAACCTGGTTAGTTTGTGTTCTGAAACCTGGCTAAGACGGTAGTGGGGATTTGACCATATTGAACCAGATAGTTGGCCTGTCGAGATTAGTATTTTCTATTGCAGCGGTGTTTAACTCTGGCGCTTTAGATGTTCATGGACTGCAATTCCCATCAGCCCCTGAGGATAGTGCGATTTTTGAAAAACCCTGGTGGAGGGAGGAAACATGGGGCAGACTAGCATTAGGAGCGGGATCCGTGCAAAGTTCCCTCCCCAAACGGGTTTTATACTATCATTAGCCTGCATTTATTGGCTCGTGTGGAAGGGGCCGTAGAGTCACTGCAAGTCAGAAATGACTTGACAAAACTCAAAACACACCTACTGCAGTGGCATAGTGGCAAGGGGGTGGGAGGGTGCACAATCAGTGGTGGGATCCAAAAATTTTAGTAACAGGTTCCCTCGCCAGCCCCCCCTCAGCAAAGAGGGCAGAGGCATACCTGGCAAACCTGAGCCCTGGGCAAAAACTGAGTTGGATGGGCAGCCACCCCACCACGCCCCCCCCATTTTTTTTGCACCAGGTCATTTCTAAATCATCATCCCATTATAGAAAATGCCCCAACTCACAAATCTGAACACAGCAATGGTGAAACACACAGGTTCTTTGATAGAGACTGGTGAGATAAAAGGTACAGAAGGCTGAGAATCAATGAATTGCAGTACCTGAAAGGGATTCACCCAGTTCAGGGAGTGACATTATTAGTTGCAATTGCTATATGGAACCTTCACGTTCAAAGGCAGGATGCCTCTCGGGGAGGCGAGGGCGTGGAGACGGGAAAGCGGACCCAATTAGTAACCCCCTCTCGGCACACACAAATAATTAGTAACCCACTCTCGGGAACTGGTGAGAACCTGCTGGATCCCACCTCTGTGCATGATGCACCGGGTGCGGTCCCCTGCGGGGGTGTGGCAAGGAAGTTCCAGGGCGAGGCGGGGGCGGATGGGGTGTGGCAGGGGTGCTTGCGTGCCCCAGGTGAAGTTCCCCCTCGCTCTGCCCCGATCTGCTGCCCGGTCTTTTTAAACTAGAGGCTCCAGGGATTGAACCAGGAATTTTCTGTATGCCAGGCAGATGCTCTCTCACAGTCCCTTTCCACACGAATCCCTGGAAATGTTTGGAAAAATGTTTTCATTCCCGCTCCCACCCCTTACTGTGATGTAGGTTTGAACTCGCCCCCTGAAACCGATTCTTGGCTGCCATTACATGTTTCCCGCCCTTTTTTGTTAGTTGATTAATGAATCGACACTTTAAGGCACAGGTGTCAAACTCGCGCCTCTCCAGATGTTATGGACGACAGCTCCCATCATCCCCTGCCAGTGTCATGCTGGCAGGGGATGATGGGAACTGTAGTCCATAATGTCTGGAGGGCCGGGATTTTGACACCTGTGCTTGCTTCAGAGCTTCATGGTACGATTCCCCATCGATGCCTCAAAGATTACACCCCCTAAAAATAAGAAAGTCACATAAATGCTTCAAAAAAAAAAAAGGCGAATTAGAATATATAACAGATCAGTATAGAAAACCCTTTTACAAATAAGGCCTTAGAAGGCAACAGGAAGTAATTGAGACTGGAAAAAAATCAATAAACAGACCAAAAACCACAAGGTTGCTAACGACCAACCACTGGCCACCCGGGTGGAAGTCGCCTTCACAGCTGCTGTTTCTTTTGAACAAAAGTTAAAAAATATTCTCTCAAAAATATGTAATTTGAAAGCACCAAATGGTTAAAAGGACTTTCTTTCCTTCGTTTACTGTAACGACTATATCTCATTTGCACTACTGACATTCCACAAAATGAGCGTTGCTGTCGATTTTGTCCTGATACAACTGATTCACTCTCTCATATTCTGCTTCACTGTTCAAAATACAACATTTATGTCCGAACTGATTTGACAACCATGACCCTAACAGGGATTTACAGTTCTTTCTCATAGCGATAAAAACGGCCAAGTTTCAAAACAACTCCACAAGAAGTCTCTAAAGTTGTTAAGTTATATTTTTACTCTGTGGATCGTAGCAGCAGTTGTGCAATACACCTTCTTGCCGGCCTTGGAATTCTTGACACACACCGGTTTTATGCCTAATAAAGGTTTTGGATTTGGATTTACTGACATTTTTACTTTCAGAATCTTTGTACCATTTTATTTGCAAAATAAAGATTAAAAAAACAGACAAGGACTTTGGAAGCAGGCATATTTTTCAGGTCCAGGTTTGATCACCTGAAATTTTTTTTTTGGGGGGGGGGAAACCCCACAAAATTACATATTGACTTTTTTTTCACAGTTTTTTGAAAATTTCCAGATCTAACAAACCTGAAAAATACAAAAAACTTTTTTTGGGTGCCCATCCCGGCTTCAGAGATATTTTAGACCCAGTACATTGTTTCTTGAATGAGTTCCAAGATTCCTTGATAGAGTTGCCCATGTCTAGGTTGGGGAATTCCTAGAAATTTGGATATGGAGACGGCGGGGGGGGGGGGGCGACGAATTTTATGGAAGGGAGGGAGTCCCAGTGGTGGGATTCAGCAGGTTCGCACCACTTCGGCAGAACTGGTTCTTAAAATGGTGCTTGTAAACAACCAGTTGCTAAATTATTCGAATCGCACCACCGGAACCGGTTGTTACATTATTTGAATCCCACCACTGGGAAATTTTAGTAACAGGTTCCCATGGTGGTGGGATTCAAACTGTGGTGTAGCGCTAATGGGGCTGGGCAGGGCATGACGGGGGCATGGCCGGGCATTCCGGGGTCGGGGCATTCCTGGGCAGGGCTGTGGCAAGGACACAGTCACTGCGCCGGTCCTTGGGCGGGAAACGAATGCACGCAGGCGCAGGCTGCCACGCACGCCGGTGCACCTCCTGCTAGACTGCTTCCAGCTCTGTGCGCTACTGCTGAGAGGAGGGGCGTAGCTACGGCAAAGATCACATGGCAAAATCACCCATTAGTAACCCCCTCTTGGCACACGCAAATAATTAGTAACCTACTCTCGGGAACCTGTGAGAACCGGCTGGATCCCACCTCTGGAGGGACCATTGTAAAATAATGCCTCTTGAATAGTTGCGAGAGTTCTCTGATCTTAGATCTCCCACACCTTGATGGCTGCAATCTCTGGGGATTGGAGATGGCGCCTGGATAGGGCGGAATTTGAGGAAGGATATAAGGCCGCGCAGTCCCCCCTTCAAAGTCGCCATTTTCTCCAGGGGAACGATCTCTGGAAACCCACGATCCGCAACAGTCCTGGCAAAGCGAGAACTCATCTGCTGCTGCGTCTCGAACATCTGAGGCTTTCATGCCGACCCCTCTCTATCTGTCTCTGCCACATACCGATCCAGTTACAAGCTTCTTGGCAGGGGAGTGGAGCAAGACGGCTTTTCGGCTTCCCCCCCTCTCTGTTTTCCTCCTCCCGTTAACAGCGTTCAAGCTGCTTCCTTTATAGCCGCTTCCCACAGGTGGTTGGGCGGCTGGGCCAAGGGCACGCATACCTGGAATGTTTTGTAAGCTGCGGTTGCCCAGATGTTTGGGTCTGCGGGACGCGTCTTCCTTCACAGGCTCCAGGGCCTCCCGGTGGTCGTCTCCACTTAGCAGTGGGATGAAGGCTCAGGCCTTGGGGAGCAGAGAAAACGATCTGTGTTTTTCGCCTTCTTTGGGAGAAGGAATGTCGTGCTAAATCCCTGCCCGTGGTTGCCAATTGTCGACTCAGAAATTTTAAGGGATTTGGGGGGGTACAGCCTGGGGGGGCAGGAGTGGTGGGATCCAAAATTTTTAGTAACAGGTTCCCTCGTCAGCCCCCCACTCAGCAAAGGGGGCAGAGGCGTACCTAGGCAAACCTGAGCCCTGGGCAAAACCTGAGTTGGATTGCCCCCCCCCCCCGGGCAGCCACCCCACCACGACCCCCCAAATTTTTTTTGCACCAGGTCATTTCTCAATCATCATCACATTATAGAAAATGCCCCAACTCACAAATCTGAACACAGCAATGGTGAAACACGCAGGTTCTTGGATAGAGCCTGGTGAGATAAAAGGTACGAAAGGCTGAGAATCCATGAATTGCAGTACCTGAAAGGGATTAATCCAGTTCAGGGTTATTATTATTAGTCGCAATTGCTATATGGAACCTCCACGTTCAAAGGCAGGATGCCTCTCGGGGAGGCGAGGGCGTGGAGACGGAAAAGCGGACCCAATTAGTAACCCCCTCTCGGCACACACAAATAATTAGTAACCCACTCTCGGGAACTGGTGAGAACCTGCTGGATCCCACCTCTGGGGGGCGGGTTCAGGTAGGGTAGCAAACTCAGCAGGGTAAGGATGCCTCAGAGTTCAGACTCCATTTTCTCCGGGGGTGATCTGGCAATCTGCTGCTCAGAGACTAGGACCCGGAATTATGGGCTCAAGGTGAAGGAAAAGAGATTCCACCTAAACTTTAGGAAAAACTTCCTGACGGTCAGGGCTGTTGGACAGTGGAATAAGCTGACTTGGAGCGTCCTTTGGAGGTTTTTGAAAGAGAGGCTGGAAGGCCATCTGCCAGGAGTGATTTGATTGTGTGTTCCTGCATGGCAGGAGGTTGGACTTGATGGCCCTTGGAGTCTCTTCCAACTCTAGGATCTCCAGCTGGCAACTCTACTCTGCTCCCTAAACCGCACCCTAACCTCTTCTTGAAAATAATTGTATTATGGGTATGAGCGTGACCCTGGAAAACAGTAATAGTGTCAAGGTGGGATCAGGTATCAGGGTAGGGCGGCTGCCAATATGATGTTTGAGTCCCCACCTGGAGGTTCAGAACTAACCGCTCTGCACCAATAGCGTTAGGTCCCAAAGCACCAAACAATCTTGACAGTATTTGTAGAACAACAATCTTAACAACCCCATTTCAATATTTCCTTCTGTTTCACGGATTTTGAACAACATCAGTCACAAACACAGTGCATAAGAACATAAGAACAAGCCAGCTGGACCAGACCAGAGTCCATCTAGTCCGGCACTCTGCCTTTGGGAGCTCACATGCAGGATGTGAAAGCAATGGCCTTCTGCGGCTGTTGCTCCCGATCACCTGGTCTGCTAAGGCATTTGCAATCTCAGATCAAAGAGGATCAAGATTGGTAGCCAGAGATCGACTTCTCCTCCATAAATCTGTCCAAGCCCCTTTTAAAGCTATCCAGGTTAGTGGCCATCACCACCTCCTGTGGCAACCTATTCCAAACACCAATCACATGTTGTGTGAAGAAGTGTTTCCTTTTATTAGTCCTAATTCTTCCCCCCAGCATTTTCAATGTATGCCCCCTGGTTCTAGTATTGTGAGAAAGAGAGAACAATTTCTCTCTGTCAACATTTTCTACCCCATGCATAATTTTATAGACGTCAATCATATCCCCCCTCAGACGTCTCCTCTCCAAACTAAAGAGTCCCAAACGCTGCAGCCTCTCCTCATAAGGAAGGTGCTCCAGTCCCTCAATCATCCTCGTTGTCCTTCTCTGCACTTTTTCTATCTCTTCAATATCCTTTTTGAGATGTGGCGATCAGAACTGAACACAGTACTCCAAGTGCGGTCGCACCACTGCTTTATATAAGGGCATGACAATCTTTGCAGTGTTATTATCAACTCCTTTCCTAATGATCCCCAGCATAGAGTTTGCCTTTTTCACAGCTGCCATGCATTGAGTGGACATTCCCATGGAACTATCAACTAAGACGCCCAAATCCCTTTCCTGGTCTGTGACTGATAGCACTGACCCCTGTAGTGTGTATGTGAAGTTGATAAATACGATCACTGTCAACAATTTCCCACTCAATCGAGACATCATATGTACTTGTTTATGTATAATGCAGACAATTCATTTATGGGCAATTAAACCTCCAGTTACAATTTTACTGCGGCTTCCACCAAACCCATCTATAAAACCAAATATGAAACAGAGAATCCACTTCAAACCTGAATTCGTAGCAATGACCGCACGTTTGGTTTGCTGTCCCTTAACATGGTGCTGTTATGGGGGCAGAGTGGTTCATACTGTAACTTCTGGTGCACCTGCCCCTATTAGTTAATATATGGGAGACCCACACCTGAAAGGAGGCAAGCCACACTTTTTTTTTTCCAATACTTTTTATTAGGTTAAAATATTTGAACAACATTACAGGAGGGTATATCGAAAGAAAATAAAATCAACGTATTTCTTATTTCTCCTTATACATTCTTTCTTATCTCCCAACTTAATTAAAATAACTTTATACGTGTCTCTAACTGAGACTCTGCATAGTCCTTTCTTTTTTCTTTTATTTAAAAGCTGCGTCAAATCAGCTTCCTTGGTGTGCTTCCGGGTCGGTAGTTGTCTGTAGCTTCCTTCCTTCACCTCCGGGGTTGTCTTCTGGGGGTTTTTCCCCCTCCTTTTTCTATGTAGTTCTTATTTATCTCATATAAACAAATATAGAGAAGTAAAAAAAAAACCAAAATCAGTGTCTTATAAACTTAAATCAATAGGAATTCGCCTTGTTATCAGATCTCTTTACTGAAACCATATTACTTCACCCAGTGTTATATATCCAAATTGATCTATAATCAATTAGTTGTACTTCTACTCCCTTGTCCTCTTTTTACTATTACAGTTTAGACTCTATCTAATCTTTACCTATATTTACAACTATGTTCCACTTTACAAAAAATGAGAGAGCTAAAATAAAATTTAAATAACTAAATATTATTTTTCCATAGTCCTTTAATATTTACTCCTAATTCTTCTTGCCGGCATTCTTCTTTGCTTTCCATACTTTTGTAACTAAAGGAAAACACAATAAAAAAATCAAAAACCAATCATCTGTGGGATATACACATATACATGTACATACACATACACACATATATACATATACCTATACCTATACATGCACCCACACACGTATATATATATATATATACACATATATACACATGCTCACACAAATACCCACATATATACACATACATACATATACACCTATATATACACACACATACTCACGCATATACACGCATATAAATCTTGTCATCCGTCATTTCAATAATCTATCTAAGTAATCATTATATAATCTCCATGTTTTTTTAAATTTATCCTCTTTGTCTTTAAGTTTACAAGTCAATTTATCTGCTTCCATTACAATATACAGTCTCTTTCTCCAATCTTCCAAATTTGGGGCCTTTGGTTCTCTCCAGCTCTTGGCAATTTCAATTCTAGCTGTGGTTATCATGTATAGGAATAGTGTATCATTTTCTTTCATTCGTTTATCTTCATGGAGACCTAAGAGAAAGATCTCCGCTTTCCTTTTTATCTTACATTTTAATGTTTTTTCTATTGTTGTAATTACCTCCTCCCAGTATCTCCTTATTTCTTTACATTCCCACCACATATGCAAGAACGTCCCCTTTTCTTTCTTACACTTCCAGCACTTATCGTTATTCATACTTTTCATTTTAAATAATTTCACCGGAGTATAGTACCATCTAAAATATATTTTTTGGAAATTCTCCTTTAAGTCCATCGCCAACGTAAATTTATTATTCTTTTCCCATAATCTTTCCCATTCCTCAAGTGTAATATTTCTTTTTATATCTTGTGCCCACATTATCATCTTCTCGTTTACCCTCTCTGATTCTGTCCTGTAATTCAACAATAAATCATACACTTTCTTGATTATTTTTTTATTATCTTTTAATGCTGCTTTTTCAAATTCATTATGTTTTATTTGGAACCCTCTTTCTTTTCTTATCTTTATTAAATGTTTCGTTTAATTGCATATAATGAAACCATTGACATGGTTTCCCTTGTAATTTAATGTCTAACCTTTCCTTCAATTTTATTTCCTTACTATCTATTACCAGTAGTTCTTTGTAATCTTCCCATCTTCCCTTATCAGTAAATTCTCTTAACTTCAATGATTCCACTCTTGATACCCATAATGGGATTTTATTGTAAAACCAATCTCTATATTTTAACCAAACCTTCGCTAATGCTTTCCTGATCAATTGTGCATTAAAGTTATTATAATTCTTATGTTCTTCAATAGGGAATAGAAAGTCATGCCAACCTCTGAATAAATTATAACCTTCCAAAACTAATAAGTTTGTATTGGTTAGTTCAATCCAGTCTTTAATCCATGATATTGCACACGCTTCATAATATAGCTGCATATCTGGTACTGCAAATCCTCCCTGGTTTCTCTTAGTTATCATATATGTATATTTAATTCTACTTCGCTGAGGCAAGCCACACTTGATTTCCTTCAAGTCATCATGAAATATGCATTCATATGCATACCCCAGACTCCTGGAACAGGCTGTTTCTTACGGGCTACAGTCCCCTCCCGATTCCTGTCCAGAATTTGCTCTAAAGGAATGCTGGCCTGTTTCTTCTTCTTCCTTCAAAGTGTCCATAATAAAGGTTTAGTAGCCTTCAAGGAGTTCTGTTAAGAAGCTGGTAGCTTTCCAGCCGGGCCCGTGGCTGTTTTTCTTGCCCCTTCGAGAATTGTTCCCTGGAGTCCTGGGGGCTTGGCTGAGAAAGGGCCGTTTGAAGAGATGAAACCACGGCAGTGCTCGGTTGCCAGGCAAACCAGACTTGGAACAGACCTCTGTGTAAACCACACGTTGCACCCCCCCCCCCCATCCAGCACTCTCATCTTTAAAGATAGCACCTGCATTGTAAAACCATCTGGAGAAGATTGTCTTGACTTTTTTGTCTCTGTTGTTCAATAAATCCAGAACGAAGAAGAAAGATGGAATCTACCTATCTACCTATCTACCTACCTATCTATCTATCATCTACCTATCTACCTATCTACCTATCTACCTATCTACCTATCTACCTACCTACCTACCTACCTACCTACCTACCTACCTGTCTGACTGACTGTCTGTCTGTCTGTTTATCATCTATCTATCATCTATCTGTCTGTCTATCTCTCTGTCTCTCTGTCTCTCTATCTCTCATCTATCTATCTATCTATCTATCTATCTATCTATCTATCTATCTATCTATCTATCTATCTATCTATCTATCTATCTATCTATCTATCTATCTATCTATCTATCTATCTATCTATCTATCTATCTATCTATCTATCTATCTATCTATCTATCTCTCATCTGTCTGTCTGACTGACTGTCTGTCTGTCTGTCTCTCTATCTCTCATCTATCTATCTAACTATCATCTGTCTGTCTGTCTGTCTGTCTGTCTATCTATCATCTGTCTGTCTGTCTGTCTGTCTGTCTGTCTGTCTGTCTGTCTGTCTGTCTGTCTGTCTGTCTGTCTGTCTGTCTCTGTCTGTCTGTCTGTCTGTCTGTCTGTCTGTCTGTCTCTGTCTGTCTCTGTCTGTCTGTCTGTCTGTCTGTCTGTCTGTCTGTCTGTCTGTCTGTCTGTCTGTCTGTCTATCTGTCTATCTATCGATCATCGATCATCGATCATCTATCATCTATCTATCTATCATCTGTCTGTCTGTCTATCATCTCTGTCTGTCTCTGTCTCTGTCTCTGTCTCTGTCTCTGTCTCTCTGTCTCTCTGTCTCTCTGTCTCTGTCTCTGTCTCTCTCTATCTCTCTATCTCTCTATCTCTCTATCTCTCTATCTCTCTCTCTATCATCATCATCATCTATTTATTTATTTAACATACAGCCCGCCCCTGGAGGGCTCTGGGAGGTGTAAAACATAAAAAGACATAACACTACAGAAAGAGCACAATCGTAATCGGACAATCGAAACCTGAAATATAAATATAAATATGGCTCTATAAAATTATAATAACGAAACCCATTTAAAATACAGCATACAGTATACAGCATCCAACAGGTTAAAAACCCCTCCTGAGAGGGGAACGGAAGGCCCCATAGATGTAATAGGGAC